>NC_043012.1:7963430-8030930 GCF_006345805.1 Octopus sinensis
TATATATATATATATAGTGGAGGCACAATGGCCCAGTGGTTAGGGCAGCGGACTCGCGGTCGTAGGATCGCGGTTTCGATTCCCAGACCAGGCGTTGTGAGTGTTTATTGAGCGAAAACACCTTAAAAAAAAAAAGCTCCACGAGGCTCTGGCAGGGGGTGGTGATCCCTGCTGTACTCTTTTACCACTTTCTTCTGTTGGCCTGCTCGCTTAGCCAGCGGGGTGGCGTCATTCGAAGGCTAAAACAATGCGAACGCTTTGTGACCAGCGATGTGTAACTACATCTGATGGACTGGTTGGTCACGTGATCACGTGATATATATATTATATATATAATATATATATATAGTGGAGGCGCAATGGCCCAGTGGTTAGGGCAGCGGACTCGCGGTCGTAGGATCGCGGTTTCGATTCCCAGACCAGGCGTTGTGAGTGTTTATTGAGCGAAAACACCTTAAAAAAAAAAGCTCCACGAGGCTCTGGCAGGGGGTGGTGATCCCTGCTGTACTCTTTTACCACTCTTTCTTCTGTTGGCCTGCTCGCTTAGCCAGCGGGGTGGCGTCATTCGAAGGCTAAAACAATGCGAACGCTTTGTGACCAGCGATGTGTAACTACATCTGATGGACTGGTCGGTCAAGTGATCATGTGATATATATATATATATATATATATATATATATATATGTATATGTATATAAGATTTAAAAATTGCATAGAAGGATGACAAAAGAGCACAATGAGAATTCACACCAAGACATAGGCATGTTCTTTCCTCATTAGTTATTGTCCAAAAAGTCATAACATTTTCACACCTTTAACGATAATATTGTTCATTTTGGTAGTTTCAAAATCAAAAAGTTGCTGGGAATAAATGAGCAAATGTAAAGGACAGTGACTAAAGCAAACACGATACAGGAGGTAGTTGGTACAACTATAAATATACATACAGAAGAAAGGCCTTACAGCTATGAGACGGTAGATATATATTTAGATGTGTATGTGTAAGTAAAAATCCAACTTGGTTTTGTTGACGGTCTTCTACTTTTGATTTCTAGACTAATTTTCTTTGTTAGTTTCTATGGACAGTGGGTGGTGGAATTTGATGGAGTTTGGGACAGAAGAAACTAAAACGCCATTCATGGTATTTAGCTATGTTCTTCCATATGTTCTGTTTGAGGGTTGACGTTGTTTTTGTTCCTTCCTGATTGAATATAAGAAAATTAAAAAAAAAAGTTTAAGCACCTTTCATGCATGGGATCTGGGGATTGAATTTATTCAAAATCCTATATTTGCCACCTGACTTTACTCGCGAATCAAAAGAAAAAAAAAAAAAAGACCAAACACCATTGTAGCTGTGTGCTTATGTTAGGAATTGTTTTGATGTAATCCTTGATTTCAGAAATCTGTGCACTCTTAGAAGCCAGGATCTCCAGCTGAAGAATGAAACGAAATGTGTGTGTTTGTGTGTCCAACAAGACTGGTGTTGATATTTTAATGATTGCCTGTGCTCATCCTGGTGTTACGAGTTTGGAGATCTGGAAATGTTTGTAACAGTTGATTGCGGGTAGTGAAAGGGTGGAAGGAAGGACTAGTGGACTGTACACAAATTATCACTAACAATAACAAAGAAATTAGACGGAAATTATTAAATAAAATATCGTTTCAAAAGTTGGATTTTTCTTAGTTTGTAAGTAATATGTTATATTTTATATAGTGTGTATATATGTTTGTTAGAGTATGTATGTATGTGTGTGTGTGTGTGTGTTGAAAACTGCAAAAATACTTTCTATCATATATAGAATTGTAAAAGAAAAGAGGTGAGCTCACACATATAGCCATGTGTGTTTGTATATATATATGTATGTGTGTGTATGCTATGTGTGTGATTGGGGGAAAGAACTGGATTAGATCCAGCTCTCCTTTGACTTAAATACTCTGCTTCTAATTTGTTTGGTTGGTTTTGGCGGAGAAGAGAAGAAAAAGATCCGTTTTTTTTTTTTTTTTTCCTCTCCTTAATCTAGTTACGATCATTCAGCCCTCTTCGCCCCCAACCGCCACCACATCTTCCATCACCACCAACACTGCCGCCGCCACAATGACCACCACCACTGAGTAATTCTGCCTCTACCTATCTACTTGACCTTCACCCCCACTCCGGCCCCTTCCCCCCCACCAAATCATGTTCCTACCTCTTCGCCTGTATGTATAATAGTAGTTGTATGACAACTGTTCTACTGTGATACAGAGACATTCATCCCATTCTCTTTTCTAAACTTCATAACTCTTTGACTATCACTCTTTTCTCTCTCTTTCACTCCTGTTATCTGTCTGTCTCTCACACACACACACACACACACGCATATAATCCGACAGCCACAGCTGTTGGACTGTTTTGAACTCGTTAAAGGTAATTTTTACCAAGTTCTTTTATTTTCATTGCCTTTATTTTATTTTATTTTTTTTTTGAAAATCATTTCACTCGAATTCACTTGACTTGACTCGACTCACTTCCACTCTGCTCCACTCCACTGACATTTCACTTCAATCAGTGTTGTTAATCCGATCTAATCTAATCTAATTTAATCCTTCTTCTTCCTTCAATCACTTATTTGGCTGTTTCTCGAGAAAGACAAGACTGTAAGAATATTACATTTAATTTTATTGTTTCCTCAAATTTCCTTTTTAATCCAAAAGGCAAAATTGCAACTATTTTAAGAAAAATAAATACACAAATAAATAAATAAATAAATAAATTCTTGAATATTTTATAGTATTATGTTGAAAAGCCCAAAATCTTGTCCTCACCCCTGCTACAAACCCTGATTCCACTTCTCATTTATAATAGAATATAATTGTCCAGAATGCTTCTAGTCAGACCAGCTGGACTCCAGTTCCACATCAACCATTCTCTTTCTTTTCCATTGAAACAATCTCCCTTCCCCCTTACTCCCATCATTTTTAATAAATTTTTCATTTTTTTTCCAGCCATTAATTGCATTTTGTTTATTCTTATTTATTTTTTTTTTCTCTCTTTTTAAATGAAAATAAAATTTTCTCGCTAATCTATTTTTTATTGAAATCCTTGATTAAATTTTGATTCTTTTCTCACCTCTGCCATTTTCACCATCATCATCATCATCAAACATGTTTTTTTAAAAACCTTGTTCACCCTGTTTCAATATATTCTTGCCCTAAATCTATATTTTTCTCAATATTATTGTTATCGTAATCAAGAAGGTGGAATAGCAGAATTGATTGAGCAGCATAAACAAAAAAATTTTTTTTAAATGCCTTGTTGTATTTAGTGCTGTTCTTTTATGGGTCTGAATCCCGCTGGGTATCGATTTTACTTTGCACCCTTCTGGAATTGATAAAATACCTGTCATTTACTGGGGCTGAGTCAATCAATTGTATCCATCCCTCCAAACTTGTGGCCTTCTGCCAATGTTAGAACAATCTTAATTGTTGTTGTTGTTGTTATTATTATTATTATTATTATTATTATTATTATTATTAAGGTGGCGAGCTGGTAGAATCGTTAGCACGCTGGGCAAAATGCTTAGCAGTATTTCGTCTGGCCTTACGTTCTGAGTTCAAATTCTACTGAGGTCGACTTTGCCTTTCATACTTTCGGGGGTTGATAATTTAAGTACCAGCTGTGTACTGGAGTTGATCTAATCGACTGCCACCCACTTCCCCCCAAAATTTCAGGCTTGTGCCTATAGCAGAAAGGATTATAATTATTTATTAAGGTGTCGAGCTGACAGAATCGTTAGCGTGCTGGATGAAATGCTTAGCAGTATTCCACCTGTCACTACGTTCTGAGTTCAAATTCTGCTGAGGTTGACCTTGCCTTTTATCCTTTCGGGGTTGATAAATTAAGTACCAGTGAAACACTGGGGTCAGTGTAATTGATTAGTCTCCTCCCAACAAATTTGAGGCCTTGTGCCTCCAGTAGAAAGAATTATTATTATTATTGAGTTCAAATTCCACCAAGGTCAACTTTGCTATTCATCCATTCAGGGTCAATAAAATAAGATCTCTCTTGCCCAAAATTTCAGGCCTTGTGCCCCTATAGTAGATTATCATTAAGGCAGTGTGCTGGCAGAATTGTTATTACGCTGGACAAAATTCTTAATAATATTTTGCCTGTCCTTACGTTCTGAGTTCAAATTCCTCTAAGGTTGACATTACTTTTCATTCTTTTCATTCTTTTGAGGTCAGTTAAATAAGTACTAGTTAAGCACTGGGAGGGCCAATGTAATTGACTTGCTCTCTCCTTCCCTTAAAATTCCAGGTCTTCTGTTTATAGTAAAGGTTATTATTCTTTAAGGCAGTAGCTGGCAGAATTGTTAGCATGCCAGGCACAACGCTTAGTGGCGCTTCATCCATCATAACATTCTGAGTTCAAATTCTGCCGAGGTCGACTTTGCCTTTCATCCTTTCGGAGTCAATAAAATTAGTACCAGTTACGCACTGGGGTCAATGTAATTGACTTAATCCCTTCCTTCAAATTTGAGGTCTTGTGCTTCCAGTGGAAAGGGTTATTATTTATTGTTATTAAGGCAGCAAGCTGGCAGAATCATTAGCACGTTGGTCAGAATGCTTAGCGGTATTTCGCCCGTTGCTACATTCTGAGTTCAAATTCCGCCGAGATCAACTTTGCCTCGCATCCTTTCGGGGTTGATAAATTAAGTACCAGTTACGCACTGGGGTCGATGTAATTGACTCAATTTCCTCCCCCAAGCTGCCCTTGTGGCAAAAATTTGAAATCATCATCATCATTATTTAGGTGGTGAGCTGGCAGAATCGTTAGCGTGCTGGACGAAATGCTTAATGGTATTTTGCTCATTGCTACATTTTGAGTTCAAATTCCGCCAAGATCAACTTTGCCCCTCATCCTTTCGGGGTCGATAAAATAAGTACCAGTTACGCACTGGGGTCGATGTAATTGACTATCCCCATCCTTGAGATTTCAGGCCTTGTGCCTATAGTAGAAAATATTATTAAGGTGGCAGAATGCTTAGCTGCACTTTTTCTGACTCATTACATTCCGAGTTCAAATCCTGGCGAGGTCAACTTTACCTTTCATCCTTACAAAATAGAGTACAACTGAAGTACTGGGATCAATACAATCAACTAACCCCCTTTGCCCTAAAATTTCTGGCTTTGTACCTTAAGTAGAAAGAATTCGTTGACATTGTGTCAGAATTTGAAACCATCTTATAATAATTCTGCTTTGTTCCTCTATTACTTAACCTGTCTGTAATTCTTCGACGTGATTAGTTGAAGGGGAGAGAGGAGGGGGGATTGAGGGGTGGTGATGAGTAAAATGTGTAATTCCTTTTTTTTTTTTAACTAAGTTTCTCTCCTCTATTACTTAACCCATCTGTAACGCTTTGCCTCTCATTCCTTACTGGGCATTTATAAGTACTAGGGGCAGTTTAACCAATCAACTCCCCTCCCCCCCTTTTTTTTTTCTACCTGTGCCTATGTTAGAAAAAAATTATAGTTATTTCCATCAGGCTGGTGGAGCAACAGACAAAATACCTTGTGGTATTTAGTTGTGTGTTGATGTTGTGAGTTCAAATCCTGGCAAAGTCAAATTAGCTTTAAATTTAATTTTCTAGCTTAAGGAAGTAAATTACCAGTTATGTAATGGGGGAATGATTTCATAAATTTGACCCAATTATTCTTTTTTTTTTTTTTTTCTTTTAAGGCGCACATGGTTCTAGGTTCAATCCCACTGTATGGCACTTTGGGCGAGTGTCATCTACTATAGTTTCATGTTGACCACAGTCTTGATTAGATCTGATAGATGGAAACTGAAAGAAGCCCATTGTATGTATATATGTATATATATATATATATATGTGTGTGTGTCTGTGTTTGTCCCCCACCATTGCTTGATAACCGGTGTTGGTGTGTTTACATCCCAGTAGCTTAGCGGTTCAGTGTAAGAGACCAATAGAATAAGTACTAGCTTAAAAAAGTATTAGGGTTGATTTGTTTGACTAAAAAGTC
This sequence comes from Octopus sinensis, assembly GCF_006345805.1. Taxonomy (NCBI): domain Eukaryota; kingdom Metazoa; phylum Mollusca; class Cephalopoda; order Octopoda; family Octopodidae; genus Octopus; species Octopus sinensis. The sequence goes on from NC_043012.1 coordinate 7,969,455, forward strand.
TTCGGAGTAGTGCTTCAGCATGGCTGCAGTAATGACTGAAACAGATAAAACAAATATAAAAAAAACAAAAAAAAACAAAGTACAGCTTTGTATCTAAGTAATCCTTATTTTTATTAACAGTAATATATTGAGGGCTGAATACAATTGATTCCACTTGCTCCTTTCTACAACATTCGTAATCTCACAAATACCAGAAATTTTTTTTTTTTTTTTAATAGGAAAGCATTGGACTAGCAGAATCATTAGGATATCAAAACAAAATACCTTGTAGTATTTATTCCGGCTCTTAAGATTCTGAGTTCAAATCCCACCAAGGTTGACATTGCTTTTTCATCCCTCCACGATTGATAAAATAAAGCACCAGTTGTGTACTGGGGATGATGTAGTCAACCTATCCCTTCCTCTATCAAATTTGGGGCCTTGTGCCTATGTAAAATAACCTTTATTGTTCAGAGGGTGTGGTAGACAGCGTATTGTTGGAGCAATAGATAAAATATCTTGTGTGGGGTGTTTTTTTATGACGCTTCTTGTTCTGAGTTCAATTTTGCCTTTCGTCCTTCCGAGATCAATAGGATAACCAGTCAAGCACTGGGAGTTAAATTAATCGACTGCGCTGTCCTCGGATATTTCTGGCCTTGTGCAGAGCAAGAAAGAAAATGCCTTCTGCTATATACTTATATATCTTTATGTTCTAAATTAAAATCCTATCGCAGGTGACCTGACCTGACCTTGCCTTTCATCCTTCTAGGGTTGATGAAATATAGTTAGCCCAGTCGAACCCAAGGGCGGGGATTGGGGACTTGTACGAAACGACCACATTGCTCGCCCACCCACCCCAAATATGAGGCCTCGCACCAACATTAGAGATTTATGTTACTATTTTTGCTTTCTTTCTTTGCCCTTTTAAAAAGGAAAGAGACAATCTCAATAAGTTGTATTTTCAAGTGTCTGTCTGTCTGTCCATCTATCTGTGTGGCTCATCAAGCCGCAAAAATAAATTAAAAAGAAAATTTAAACACAAACCTACAACAAAAATATCCAATTTTATTTATCATCATCATTGCTATGCCATGGAATAAGGGAATATTTTAATGGTTTCTTTTTTTTTTCCTTTCCTCTTCCTTCTTTGTCTCATGTAAAACTTTGGAATAAACAATTAAAATATCAAAGCTTAATGAGTTTATTTGTTTATTTATGTAAAATTTTGGTAGGAAAAATTAACAATGATTGCAGATTTTCAACAGGCCAATCATGATTCCCTGTATTTCTAAAGCAAAAATAAGGGAGTGTTTGTAACTTGGTACAAAACAAATATTACAAAGAGGTCATTGCCTGTACCGCCTGACTGGCCCCCGTGCCGGTGGCATGTAAAAAATACCCACTACACTCTTGGAGTGGTTGGCGTTAGGAAGGGCATCCAGCTGTAGAAACTCTGCCAGATCAAGACTGGAGCCTGGTGCCAGCCCTCAGTCAAAACCGTCCAACCCATGCTAGCATGGAAAACGGACGTTAAATGATGATGATGATGACTTCATTAAAAAAAAACAGGTTTTGTTTCTACTTTACCAATTTTCTTGCTGATACACACACGTACAATACATACATTACATATTATGACTGCATGTGTGTGTATATATAATGTACAATTCCATTATTGGTAGGATCAACAAACAAAAATACTCCCTCCAGTGAGAGAGATATATATACCATTTAATTTTGAACTACTATTAGTTATATTGTGGAAGGCGCGTGGCTCAGTGGTTAGAGCGTCGAGCTTACGATCGTGAGGCTGTGAGCTCGAATCCCGGACCGGGCTGCGTGTTGTGTTCTTGAGCAAGACACTTCATTTCACGTTGCTCCAGTTCACTCAGCTGTAGAAATGAGTTGTGACATCACAGGTGTCAAGCTGTATCGGCCCTTGCCTTTCCCTTGGACAACATCGGTGACATGGAGAGGGGAGGCCGGTATGCATGGGCGACTGCTGGTCTTCTATAAAAAAAAAAAAAACAACCTTGCCCAGACTTGTGCCTCAGATGGTAACTATCTAGGTGCAAACCCATGGTCAGTGTCTGACCGAAGGGGGTCACCACCACCACATTAGTTACATTGCACAAAAATCAGTCAAACTTGTGTGGCGTACTGGGTGTTTCCAAGCAGAGGCTATAAGACTGTTTAAATTTAAATACAGCATCTTCTCAGGTCAAAGATTTGAGCAAAGTCAACTCCAACTCTGGGACCAACTTCATGCAAGCATGAAGGCACACTGGCAAAATGCTGTTCCTCTAAATGGAAACCTTACTTGTCATTGTGGATTTGTGGCACAAAGCAAAGCAGGCCTTGCTGTCCACCCAAGAAAGCACACAGTAAATGATCCACAAGCACTCAAGCAAACTGAGTCCTCAACTTGTTACCTTTGCCAAAAGATTTGCAAGGCACCAGCAGGTCTTGAGATATTTGTGTCCATAAAACATGATTGATGCTTTATTTTACAGAAATTTCATTTGTCGTTCACGACAAGGGAATCCATCATCACACTCACACGCATATATATATAGGGTGGAGGCACAATGGCCCAGTGGCTAGGGCAGCGGATTTGCGGTTTTGATTCCCAGACTGGGCATTGTGAGTGTTTATTGAGTGAAAACACCTAAAGCACCATGAGGCTCCGGCAGGGGTTGGTGGCGATCCCTGCTGTACTCTTTCGCCACAACTTTCTTCTGTTGACCTGCTCGCTTAGCCAGCGGGATGGCGTCATTTGAAGGCTAAAACAATGTGAAGCGCATTGTGACCAGTGATGTGTAGCAACATCTGATAGCATGGTCAGTTACGGTGACAGTGATGTATATAGGAGGTTATGAGAGGCAATGGTGTCAGGTAATGCTGAATAAGTGCCATAGACAGACAATAGTTAACAGGTTCGGTGATTATGTGAATAAGGGGTTCAATGTTGGTCATATGTCAGCGTGTGTATATAATTTTTTTTCCATAATGAGATAAAAAACCAAGATTGTAGAACATTTATAGATAGATCTTACAGCTGTTTCCAGGATATAATAAATATCCTGGAAACAGGATACCTTCTATCTATAAATGTTCTAAAATCTACACAGCCTTGGTTTTTTATCTCATTACAGAAAAAAAAACATATATATATATATATATATATACCTATTTTCTCATGAATATCTTTTATCATTTACTTGTTGCAGTCATTAGACTGCGACCATACTGGAGCACCATCTCGGAGAATTTTTAGCTGAACAAATCAATCCCATTAGTTAGCACTTTTTAAAGTCTGGTACTTATTCTATTGGTGTTTTTTGCTGAACTGCTAAGTTACAGGGAAGTAAAAATTGTATCAGGACAATTACCCCTCCCCCATAAGACAATTACCCTCTTTCTAATATATTAAGAAGTCTTAAATGATCATGTGTTGTCCTTGGGGTTGGGGGTAAATGTCCTAAACCCTTAAAACACCAACACTAGTTGTCAAGCAGTGGTGGAGGACTAACAGACATTCATGCACAGATATACATATATACAATGGGCTTTTGGGGGTTTCTGTCTCCCTAATCCACAGTCAAGGCTTTGGTTGGCCCAAGTCTACATTTGAAGGCACTTGTCCAAGATGCCATGCAGTTGAAAAGCAAATTGCTGAAGTTCTTTATGTTGGATTTCCTGTTTCATCTCTCGGTATTTATTCTGACTTCTTGCATTTTGAGATCAAATCCAAGCAAATTTGACTTTGCCTTTCATCCTCTTGAGGATTGATTGCCAACCACAGTCTGACAGATTGGTGGAACAATGAGTGTGGAGACTAGAAACCTTGTGGGGTTTGTTCCATCTCCCCATATTTTGAGTCAGATTTTGTGTAAGCGCAGTAAAAACGGTTTTGTTGACCAGCAAGTCCATCACGGTGAGTGAGACAAATTCTTGAAGCAACGGCCAGCACCGAAAAGATGGAGCTGAGTAGAGACAAAAGAGGGAGAGAGTGTGGGGAGGGGGTTCTTTAGTTGGACAGACATACCATAGGGAACGAATGGAAATTTAGTACATCATTATCATTTACTTTCAGCTTATCATGTTGGCATGGGTTGGACAGTTTGACATGTCAAAACAGACAATTGGAGCCTGGTGCAGCTCCTGACAAACTCTCCAACCCATGCCAGCATGGAAAACAGGCGTTAAATGACGATGATGATGATGGTGGTTTGTTAGTAGTTTAAGCAAAAATATTGATTCTATTGATTTCTTATCTTTTATTTGTTTCAGTTATTAGACTGTGGCCATGCTGGGGCATTGCCTTGAAGAAATTTTACTTGAAGGAATCGTCCCCAATACTTATTTTAAGTCTGATACTTATTCTACTGGTCTCTTTTGCTGAACTGCTATGTTATAGGAACATAAACACACAGACACCAATTGTCAAGCAGTGGTGGGAAAGAAACACAGACATACACACATAAAAAAAGGGCTTCTTTCAGTTTCCGTCCACAAAATTTGTAAAATTATGTTTCATCTGATGATTATAGTTTTTTTGTAATGGAGTAAGGTTCTCATTCTTCTACTAAAAAATGTGTAAGAAACAGCTGTAATGAGCTGACAATTATCCATCATCTGTTATTATTTATTTCATCATCATCATCGTTTAACGTCCACTTTCCATGCTAGCATTGGTTGGATGATTTCACTGAAGACTGGTGAACCAGATGGCTGCACCAGGCTCCAATCTGATCTGACAGAAGGGCATACAGCTGGATGCTCTTCCTAATGCACATAAAAAGCAGCATTCAAGCGTGGTCGATGCCAGTACCGCCTGACTGGCCCTCATGCTGGTGGCATATGAAAAGCACCCACTACACTCTCGGAGTGTTTGGTATTAGGAAGGGGATCCAGCTGTAGAAACATTGCCAGATCAGATTGGAGCCTGGTACAGCCTTCTGGCTTGCTAGTCCTCGTTCAAACCGTCCAACCCATGCCAGCATGGAAAGCAAATGTTAAGCAACGGTGGTGATGATGGATATAGATATATATGTATGTGAATTATTTCTTTTTGTGGGGGAACAATGCAACAAAAGCAGCCTTTGAATTTTTTATACAAAGTGTATTCTTACTCAATATCTGCATCTAATTTACAGCTTAATCTGCTTCAAGTTTCAATGTTCCAAAGTAGAATTATTTCATGTTCTCCCAAGGCTTCTAAGTTCTTATAATGTCAACACAGACACAAATACAATTGCACTTACAAGGCATTGGTTAACGCAGGCCTATTAGAGAAGATACTTGCTCAACATGCAGCATGATGTGGTGGTGGGGACACCCCAAATAATGTGGTTGTCAAGCAAACATCTAAACTGCACAGCCATTCCTGGGAATAACAAAATTATGACTGATATGTTTTTCAAGACTCACAAAAGCCTTGAAATATGGGGTTTCCAGAGTCTAAATATTTTAAATATTAAGGCACAGGAGTGGCTGTGTGGTAAGTAGCTTGCTTATCAACCACATGGTTGCGGGTTCAGTCCCACTGCGTGGCACCTTGGGCAAGTGTCTTCTACTATAGCCCCGGGCCGACCAATGCCTTGTGAGTGGATTTGGTAGGCGGAAACTGAAAGAAGCCTGTCGTATATATGTATATATATGTATATGTGTATGTGTGTGTCTGTGTTTGTCCCCCTAGCATTGCATGACAACCGATGCTGGTGTTTTTACGTCCCCGTCATTTAGCGGTTCGGCAAAAGTGACCGATAGAATAAGTACTGGGCTTACAAAGAATAAGCCCCGGGGTCGATTTGCTCGACTAAAGGTGGTGCTCCAGCATGGCCGCAGTCAAATGACTGAAACAAGTAAAAGAGTAAAAGAGTTCCCCTCATATCAAGATACCCTTTGCAGTATGAAGAGGTACATCGCTTGAAAACCACTTTCCTACTGTTTTACAAAAATGGGGTGTCATATGGGATAATGTGGTACTACATATACAGTGAAGGGGCGTGGCTTAGTGGCTAGAGGTATTCAGCTCACGACTGTTAGGTTGTGAGTTCAGTTCCTGGTGATGCATTGCAAGACATTTTATTTCACGTTGCTCCAATCCACTCAAATGGCAAAAATGAGTAACACCTGTAATTCAAAAGACCAACCTTAACACATTCTGTATCGTGTTAAAATCTCCCTGAGAACTATGTTAAGGGACTGCATGTCTGTGGAGCACTCATCCATTTGCATGTTAATTTCATGAGTAGACAGTTCTGTTGGTTGGATCAACTGGAAACCTCGTCATTGTAACTGACAGACTGCTAGTTACCTATATAGTGTTTAACTAGGAGACAGGATGGTCACATGTGGAAAACCTTTAATCGTAAGTCAGCCCAATCATGGTTCACTTGGAGGTTAAACAACTGTCTCCAATCCTGTTAGTTTGGGAAAAGAAGTGCTGTGATGCTATGATGTTGCAAAACCCTTGGTCAATAATGATCAAACATACCTCTGTTCAATGATGTTCCAGATAAGACCATTCTTTGGTCTTCTGACAAGTGTAATTCGAATGAGATGTGACTGCTATTTCTAGCAAGCCATCAACCACAAAACGTTTCTACTGCTGTCCCCAGTTTTTTTTTTTTTTTTAAATTTTATATTTTTATTTAGTCATAAATAAGGTGAAATCACATGGCCTAGTGGTTAGCATGTTCCTTTCACAATTGTGGAAACAGTTTCGATTTCCAGACTAGGTGGTGTATTTTGTTCTTGAGAAAATACTTCCTTCTATGCTGCTCCAGTCCACTCAGAAGTAAAGGAGTTCCAGGAAGATCTGGTGAGTTAATCCCTGTGATGGACTACCATCCTATCCAAGGGGAATGTGATCTTTGTCATTTATACACCATGGAAGCCAAGTAACTGACTGCATGAGTCCTAGGACTTGAAACAGTATTTAATTACATAAATTAGGACAGCAGCACATAGTTGTGGCTGACGATATAACTATGAAACTAAAAGTGGAACCCACTTGTCAGTCAGGCAGACTGAGCCAGGCACAATAAAACAGCAAGTTGAGATGTTTAGTTCTTCACTCCTGCTCCAGAGCATCGGCTGCGGGGTCATTCCGAAAAGCTCTACCTGCGACGATTTCATCTCAATCGAAGGAGAGGAGCTTTCTCCGTCTGGGTTGCGGATCCGTGGAACAAGCTGCCAGACGAGATGGTGAAGATGCCGACGACCGCTTTGTTCAAAGTCTCCCTTGACCTCAAGTGGCCTGAGCTCTTTACATGAACACCACCCTGTACTTAACTCCATGTCCCCTTACATAGCCTTGCTTTTTGCTTTTGAGCCAAAAAATTAACTAACTAACTAACTAACTTAACTAGGCGCAGGAGTGGCTGTGTGGTAAGTAGCTTGCTAACCAACCACATGGTTGCGGGTTCAGTCCCACTGCATGGCATCTTGGGCAAGTGTCTTCTGCTATAGCCCCGGGCCGACCAATGCCTTGTGAGTGGATTTGGTAGACGGAAACTGAAAGAAGCCTGTCGTATATATGTATATATATATATATATATATGCGTGTGTGTATATGTTTGTGTGTCTGTGTTTGTCCCCTTAGCATTGCTTGACAACTGATGCTGGTGTGTTTACGTCCCCGTCACTTAGCGGTTCGGCAAAAGAGACCGATAGAATAAGTACTGGGCTTACAAAGAATAAGTCCCGGGGTCGATTTGCTCGACTAAAGGCGGTGCTCCAGCATGGCCGCAGTCAAATGACTGAAACAAGTAAAAGAGTAACTAACTAACTTAACTAACATAACAGAGTGGGTGTTAGCAATGAGGTTTTTTGAAATCTTTCATGCAACAGTCAACAGCCCTGCTGCTCATGCCTGCAGTGGTCCTACAGTTCATGCTCACTTACTCAAGACACCAAAGATGCAGGTTTTAGGAAAGAAAGGAAAAAAGAAAAACAACAGGTTGAAAAAAAAACAAAACACAAACAAAAATAAACTGGAAGAATAAAAGCAAATTTCATTTTTTGTTTGTTGTTTTTTTTTAACTAAAACATGTATACATTGATGGGATGTCAAGGTGAAGTTCTTTAAGAAATGGTAAAGTTTGATTTGGTTTATTCACAAAAGAAAAAAAAAAAACAGTAGGCACAAAAGATTTGAACAGGAAATCTGAATTATCCTCCTCATCACCCATCCCTAAACACAAGCAAGTTTCAATGATAGGCTTGTAAAATTGTTAAAATTTCGTTTTTAATTAAAAAAAAAAAATGAGTAAAAATCTCAACTGCTTTTGATTTATATAATCTTATGTGTTTGTGTGTGTATATTATATACACCTATCTATATATATATTACATATGTATGCTTGTGTGTGTATATTACATACACCTATCTATATATATATATTACATAGGTATGCATGTGTGTGTGTGTGTGTGTGTTTATGCAATGAGTATAAGCAATAATATGAAAGCCACAAAGACAATTGAGAGATGTTGGCTGGAGATTAAGGACAAATTTAACTCCATTTTAATCAGTCTGAAGTGGGATACAGACACTAGGTTTAATCTGTAGGAAGATCCTAAGACAAACACTTAGACAAATATATGAATGTACAGATAAACCACACATAGACACACACACGTGTGTATATATATATGTATATATATATAGACAGAAACTAAAAGAAGTTCCCTATCATATATATACATATATATATATCATCATCATCGTTTAACGTCCGTTCTCCATGCTAGCATGGGTTGGACGGTTCGACCGGGGATCTGAGAAGCCAGAAGGCTGCACCAGGCTCCAGTCTTATCTGCCAGCTGTAGAAACATTGCCAGATAAGACTGGAGCCTGGTGCAGCCTTCTGGCTTCCCAGATCCCCAGTCGAACTGTCCAACCCATGCTAGCATGGAGAACGGACGTTAGACGATGATGATGATATATATATATATATATATATATATATATATATGATAGGGAACTTCTTTTAGTTTCTGTCTACCAAATCCACTCACAAGGCTTTGGTTACATATACATACACACATATAAAATATACAAAGATATACACACAAACACACATATTTATATATACATGTATGTACATATACATGTATATGTGCACAGCCATTCTATGGTTTCACTTTGCTTTTAGCTGATTTTTTTTTTTCATTCTATGTCAACCACCAGAAACACCAACACTTCTACATTGGTTTTTTCCATTTCACTTCTTCCATAGTGATGTAGGCCACCACTCTAAATTAACAATTGACTTGGGTTTTTTTTCTTTCTTTGCGTGTGTGGTAAATCTTTTTCAAGAATGAGTTAATTATCATTTCAAATAACAAAAAAGAGAGACTTCTTCACTGGAAATGTAAATTGGAAACAATGGCAGAAACTGCAAAATCATTTAATATGAATAAAGTAACTGTCTGAACAATTAAAAAGAAACCAAGAGAAAAATCAAAGCCGGTTTAACCAGTGGTTTTTTCCAACTACATTAAAACATAAACATACACTACACCTGTATAGGAGGAATACAGAGACAATGGAAAAAAGGTTTGTTATTTTATGCAGAAGATAATGCTGAAGTTATAACTGTATATATCTGTATAGTTACCAAATCCACTCACAAGGCTACAGTAGAAGACACTTGCCAAAGGTGCCACGCAGTGGGTCCGAACCCAGAACCATGTGGTTGGTTAGCAAGCTACTTACAACACAGCCACTCCTGAGCTTGCTAACCAACCACATGGTTCTGGGTTCAAACCCACTGCGTGGCACCTTTGGCAAGTGTCTTCTACTGTAGCCTTGGGCTGACCAAAGCCTTGTGAGTGGATTTGGTAACTATATATATATATATACATATATTTAAAAATGCATACACACAGATGATTATATTTATTATTCCTATTATTTCATCATTTCAATAAATAATTCCATAAATTTTGTTGTTGCTTTAGTGCTTTCTTTTTTATCTACTTCATTTCACACAATTTCAATTTGCACAGTGGTTCACAGGGCAACAGTATACATATTATATATATATATATATACCAGATTTTAAAGTGTATAAGGAACCCTCTAATTCTTGGAGCTTACAATTTGGAAAAAAGGTTTTGTAAGGGATTATAATACTATCCAAGTATAAGAAACTCCCATATTTTTTGACAAAAAATATATTCCTTATATATGTTAAAATACGGTGTGTGATTGTGTGTATATATATATATATATATATATATATATATATTTATACACACGCTTCTTATGCTTCAACAACATCCTCGGATATTTCTCTCTCGGTTTTATATATATGTATGTGTGTATATATGTGTGTGTATGTATGTATGTGTATGAATGTATGTGTATATATATATATATATATATCATACTCTTTTACTCCTTTACTTGTTTCAGTCATATGACTGTGGCCATGCTGGAGCACCGCCTTTAGTTGAGCAAATCAACCCCAGGACTTATTCTTTGTAAGCCTAGTGCTTATTCTATCAGTCTCTTTTACTGAACTGCTAAGTTACAGGGATGTAAACACACCAGCATCGGTTGTCAAGCGATGTTGGGGGGACAAACACAGACACACACACATATACATATATACGACGGGCTTTTTTCAGTTTTCGTCTACCAAATCCACTCACAAGGCTTTGGCTGGCCCGAGGTTATAGTAGAAGACACTTACCCAAGGTGCCACACAGTGGGACTGAACCTGGAACCATGCGGTTGTAAGCAAGCCACTCCTGTGCCTATATATATATATTATACATTTTGCAAATATATGTGTATATATTCCAAATGGAGTTGATAAGATTTACAACCTTCTATGTCAATAAACCACTACTGTTCCTAAAAGTTGTTTTTATACACTCTATGGACTGCTCAAAGCTAACTTCCTACACATTTACATATTACTATATATATATATATATATATATACTATTCACACACACAAACATATATATATATATATTCTTATGACATTCTGTTTAGTGGGTTGCTAATACTCCTTGTCTTTTTTTTTTGTTTTGATTACCTAGCTGTTCTATCATCTGTGCAGCATCCTGCCCTGAAATGATTGAGCTAATTCCAATATTAACATATCCAAGTATTCCTAGTTTCCATAGAAGAAATAATTACCTGTTCCTCTCATCAAAGACCTATAAACCCAATCGCACTTTATATTCATCAAAATAAGAAATTCCTGTCCCTTTTTAAACCTCGAAAAATTTCACTACTGGTGATAATGATAATGATGATGATGACAATAATAATAATAATTGGCACAAGGCCAGCAATTTTGAAGCGGGGTTCAGTCCATTAAATCAACCTCAACAATGGTAACTGACCCCAAAAGGATGAATGACAAAGTTGACTTCTGCAAGATTTGAACTCAGAAGACAAAGAACTGGCGCAAATAACAAATGAATTTTGTCGAATGTCTGCCTACCCACCACCCTAGTAATAATAATAATAATAATAATAATCCTTTCTACTGAAGGCACAGGGCCTGAAATTTTGGGGGAAGGGGAAAGTCGATTACATCACCCCCAATACACAACTGGTACTTATTTTATCAACTCCGAAAGGATGAAAGGTAAGCTGACCTCGGCTAAGCATTTTGCCCAGCATGTTAACGATTCTGCTTGCTCGCTGCTTTAAGAATAATATAATAATAATAATAATAATCCTTTCTACTGAAGGCACAGGGCCTGAAATTTTGGGGGAAGGGGAAAGTCGATTACATCACCCCCAATACACAACTGGTACTTATTTTATCAACTCCGAAAGGATGAAAGGTAAAGCTGACCTCGGCTAAGCATTTTGCCCAGCATGTTAACGATTCTGCTTGCTCGCTGCTTTAAGAATAATAATAATAATAATAATAACAACAACAACTGTAGTAATCATAAAAATAATGGTAATGATAATAATAATAATAATGATGACAATGAAGAAAATGTGATGAAATTTAAAAAAAATAAAATAAATGGAATTTAATTACATATTTTCTTAGGAGGACTTTCTAATTGCTCACACTCCTCTTCTTCATTAGTTCCTTCATTTGAAATGAGGGTAGCGAGTCGTTTATTTACAGGTGGAATGCAGTTTTCATTTGAATCTTCAGTATCAGTCAAATCTGGATCGTCCTCTGTCAACTGCACCACGTCTTTCTTATCCTCTTCTGTTTTGATAGCTATAGGCACTGGATCTTCGGAGTCTTCAGTTTCCGTCTTCTCACACTTGACTGCATCTGTAGACTCAGCTTTTGCAGAATTGGCGAGTTTCTCGCGATACACGTCTCGTCTGGATTTCTTACGCTTCAACAACATCCTCGGACATTTCTCTCTCGGTTTCGTATTTACAGACTTCAGAACGAAAGAGAAGCCGGAGTACTCTGGTATGTCAACATCGAGTAGCTGGCAGACTCCCTTCATCACTCTGTCGACATATGCATTGATGCGTAAGTCACAAAGACGATCGAGTGGCGTTGGCTGTAGGTTAACGAGAATGAGTTTACCTCCGTTTTTCTTTGTTAAAACAGGGATACGTCCACTTGGTTTAATCTGTAAGGAGGTGCCAAGACAAACGCTCAAATCTGCAAGTCTGAAATAAACGAAAACAATAAGATACTTAAAAAATAAAAAAGAGAAAAAAAAAAGAATATCTTTAGCACCATTTAAAGGAACTTAGTAAAAGCAAAGAAAAACCCAAAGATTTGATGAAAGGAGAAAATATCAATCCTTTAGTTTCCACATTTCTACTGAAATACACTGACTTTGTTGCAATTAATTTAGAAAATAACTAAGAATTTAGTAAAATAATTTTACCATCATTACCAGGCAAGGTTGGCAACGGCCACGAACGGATGGTGGCACGTAAAAAGCACCATCCATTCGTGGCCGTTGCCAGCCTCGCCTGGCCCCCGTGCCGGTGGCACATAAAAACCACCATCCGATCATGGCCGTTTGCCAGACTCATCTGGCACGTAAAAAGCACCCACTACGCTCACGGAGTGGTTGGCGTTAGGAAGGGCATCCAGCCGTAGAAACATTGCCAGATCAGACTGGACCTGGTGCAGCCTTCTGGCTTCCCAGACCCCAGTTGACTTGTCCAACCCATGCTAGCATGGGAAGCGGACGCTAAACGATGATGATGATGATTAAGTTAGTGTTTGCAATGTAAATTAACAGTGAAATTTTTATTCAAGGGTTTAATTTAGATCCCTTTAAACCTGGTCTCAGGAGGGGAGTATCAAAAGGGTTAAGACAAATATGATGGAAAGACCAGGAAGCTAAATCACATGACTAGGATAATGTACTGCCAATGTAGGTTGGTATTAAAAGGGTTAAACTACACAGAGTTAAAAATCACTGAAATAGTAGCACTGTCTGTAAACTCTTCATCATCATCATCATCATTTAGCGTCCACTTTCCATGCTAGCATGGGTTGGACGGTTCAACTGGGGTCTGTGAAGCCAGAAGGCTGCACCAGGCCCAGTCTGACATTGCAGTGTTTCTACGGCTGGATGCCCTTCCTAATGCCAACCACTCCGTGAGTGTCGTGGGTGCTTTTTACGTGCCACCCACACAGGTGCCAGACGGGGCTGGCAAACGGCCACAATTGGATGGTGCTTTTTACGTGCCACCGGCACGGGGGCCAGGCAAGGCTGGCAACAGCCACTATCGGATGGTGCTTTTTATGTGACACCGGCACGGAGGCCATTCGGGGCGGCGCTGGCAATGGACACGGTCGGGTGGTGCTTTTTACGTGCCACCGGCATGGGGACCAGGCGAGGCTAGGGTGTTCTGGTCATTTACCAAGAGACTTTTGCTTACTTTGCAGAAACCTCCCATCAAAAACACCTTAACCAAAATATTGGTTTCAAATTTTGGTAGAAACTCAGCAAGTTCAGAAGAAGGAGAAGTTAATTAGATCAACCCCCCAGTGCTCAACTGGTACTTATTTTATCAACCATGAATGGATGAAAGGCAAAGTCAGCCTCAGCAGACTTTTGTCTGTCTTTACACTCTGAGCTCAAATTCTGCTAAGCATTTTGTCCAACATGCTAACAATTCTGTTAGCTTGCCACCGTCCTTAACCAAAATATTGATTATTTACATTGGTAGAATAAGACTGGATTTAGGAAGAGTAGTGGAGCTGACACCGATACTTTACTTTTCAATCCTGGAACGATGATTGGCAAAGTTGATCACACTGGAATTTGAAGTCCACAGAATATATATTGCAAGACTATATAAAGGTGATGGGGTAGGCTCCACTGGTCAACTGACCATTCATATACGTAGAAACCTGGACATGTTTTTTTTCTTCAATAAAACAGGAAGTTGCTCTTCTCTCTATGCTACCAATGTTCAACAAAGAAAAAGGCCTCCAGCTTAGGATGATATAGGTAGGCATCAGTGTTGTTAGAATGCAAACAGCCAGAATAGATGTTCCAAGGAATCTTACCTGATGCTCTTACAGTTCTGTGCTAAACCATTGTCTTTGGATTTATACTTTTTTTAGTGACCCCCCAAAAGGATAAAAGCAAAGTTGACCAAAATAGGATTTGAACTCAAACACAGAAATTTGGGGCAAATAGCAAGAGAGGTATTTGATCCTCTGTTCTAATGACTCTACCAATTTACAGTCTTTGAAATTTATAAGACTCAAACTAAACACTGCCATCAGCAATTTGTGTGAGGAGCACAGAAGACACAAGAGAATGGGGGAGAGACATCACAGAGTGGGTGATAGGAGGAGGAGGAGACATAACAATTAATCAAAAGAGAGAGAGAGAGAGTATGGAGTGAGTGATGAGAGGAGAATGTATTGAAATGAGAGAATGGGAAGATGATGAATATCAAAGAGGAAGATCAGAGGCACTTCAGAATAAGTGATGAGTAGAGGAGAGACACAGAAAAGGTGATGGGAGGAGGAGAGATATTATATGTCCTGTCTTTTACTTGTTCAATCATTGGATTGCAGCCATGATGGGACAACACCTTGAAGAATTTTTAGGTAAATGAATTGACTCCAGTACTTTTTTTTTTCCGTTTTTCAAGTTAGATACTTAGTCTAACAATCACTTTTTGCTGAACTGCTAAGCTACAGGGGATGTAAATATAGCAACACTGGTTGTCAAGCAGTAGGGGGTACACAAACACACACAAATATATATGTGCGTGCTTGTGTGTGTGTGCGAGCCATGTACAGGGACGCTATTAGTAAGGTGAGGGTTGGCAATGAGTACAGTGAAGAATTCCGGGTAGAGGTAGGGGTCCACCAAGGTTCAGTCCTCAGCCCCCTCCTATTTATCATAGTTCTCCAGGCAATAACAGAGGAATTCAAGACAGGATGCCCCTGGGAGCTCCTCTATGCTGATGACCTTGCTCTAATTGCCAAGTCACTATATATATATGTACACACACACACACACACACACACACACACACACACACACACTGCTTGAGGAGACCTATTGAGTCAAGTACATCAACATCAAAAATCAAATGGAAATTGTATTTGTGATACCTGTGCCGGTGGCACATAAAATGTACCATCCGAACATGGCCGATGCCAGCGCTGTCTTGACTGGTTTCCGTGCTGGTGGCACGTAAAAAGCACCAACCAATCGTGGCCGGTGGCACATAAAAAGCACCCACTACACTCACGGAGGGGTTGGTGCTAGGAAGGGCATCCAACTGTAGAAACACTGCCAGATCAGACTGGAGCCTGGTGCAGCCTCCTGGCTTCCCAGACCCCGGTCGAACCGTCCAACCCATGCTAGCATGGAAAACAGACGTTAAGCGATGATGATATATATATACACACACATAGTGGGTTTCTTTCAGTTTCTGTCTACCAAATCCACTCACAAGGCTTTGGTCAGCCCAAGGCTATAGTAGAAGACACTTGCCTGAGGTGTCATGCAGTGGGACTGAACCCGGAGCCATGTGGTTTGGAAGCGAGCTCCTTACCACACAGCCATGCTTCAGAGAATGAAAATAATGAGGAAGAGAGACATGTAATAGACAACAAGAGGAAGAGAGGTTGGCGTAACAGGTGGAGGGCAGAATACATCTAGCAATGTTCATGGGGGTGGTGGTGGTAGCAAAGACAGGGAAATAAGAGAGCATTTTCTGTGAGTGAGAATTTGGAGCATGATGGTAGAAATTCCTTGCTATTCAATAACTTTTGGATGTGGTCTAGGATGTTTTTTTAATTTTTTTTAGCGTTATTATTGCCAATGTCTTTGGTCATTCAAAGAATTTAGCAACAAAAACTATTCAAGATTTAGTGATTAAGAATTTTTTTGAAAATGGATTACTTTGCTTCCGTGTTGGCAGTTTCGAGATCATCTTCAGGTAAATTATCTTCCCAGTCCAATATTGTGTCAGTCAATTGGCCCCTGAAATAATAATAATAATAATATGATTTCTTTTATTAGCTACATGGGACAAAGACATGGAGGACAATATCGAAGGATGAGTTACAGAACACAAAAAAAAAAACAAAAACAAAAAATACAAAAACAGGTAGGGTTTACATCGATGAAAGAGAGATACTATCACATTAATGGGTATAAGAGAGGATATATAATAGATATTAGAGAAATAAATAAATAGAATCTCCAATGGTGGGGCAGTCCACTTTGGGTATTCTGGGGGTAAACACCATGCAAAAACCTCCAGATTACTCTGCTATCCCCAAGGCATGGGAAAGTGCCCTCTTCCAGTTTCTTTCCTCCTGCTTGGAAAAGCATATTCAGGGTCAGTCAATTTGGTCTCCTTAGTCTTGCCACTGTCAATCACCTTTTCATAAGCATACTAAATGGCAGCACCTCCCTCTCTATCCTAACCTTCCTCTTCAAATGATATTTGAAGAAATTGAGGTGGACTTGGCCAGATAGGGAAATGCCTGTCTTCAAACCTTTCATATCTGTCCACCACATAGCCTCTCTTGCTACAGACACAGTTTCTGATCTTTTGTCTTGGTATAAAAGATGGGCTACAGCAAATATTCTGCTCAATACCACAAATTTGCTTGTTAGTCGCTTGACCTCAACCAGTTGAGCATGTCCCTAAGTGGCTGACGATATGTGCATCTCTGATCATGAGCAGACGTAGCAGAGGAGCATCTTAGCAATGTGTTGAGAGGAATTCTTTGAGATTTGAATAATTCCCACCGTTTTTGTTCATCATCCTTATTCAGGGACCTCTTGAGCTGGATGGGCTACTGGACCTGAAGAAAATTCTAACCGGACCCCACCTATGAAGTCCCCATGTTGTGTACATATGGTTGTGATGCTTCTGCCTGTTGTAGTCTTATCAGATGGGTAGTTATGATGGGTGTATTAGGCTTCGTATATTTGCACCCTAGTGTCACTTTGATAGCATGAGCTGCTCCCATCATCATCATCGTTTAACGTCTGTTTTCCATGCTAGCATGGGTTGGACGGTTCGACTGGGGAGCCAGAAGGCCTCACCAGGCTCCAGTCTGATCTGGCAGTGTTTCTACAGATGGATGCCCTTCCTAACGCTAACCACTCCGTGAGTGTAGTGGGTGCTTTTTATGTGCCACCGGCACAGGGGCCAGAGGAGGCTGGTAATGGCCACGATTGGTTGGTACTTTTTACATGCCACCGGCACAGAAGCCAGTCAAGGCGGTGCTGGCATCAGCCACATTCGGATGGTGCTTTTTTTTATGTGCCACTGGCATGGGAATCACAATCACAACCTCCGCTCAACCCTCATCTTGATGTTGATGTACCTGACTCAATAGGTCTCCTCAAGCACAGCAGGTCGCCCTATGATCCAAGGTACTTCTGAATGGGCTGTGGCCTGCTATGCGAAACTGGTGCAGGATACAGCTGTGAACCCACCCTACCTGCCGGGTCCTCGCAGTCACAGCACATCTCCAGAGGTCTCAGTCCTTCATCATTGCCTCTGCGAGGCCATACATATATATACATGTGTGTGTATTGTGTCTGTGTTTGTTCTTCCCCACCACCGACGCTTAGAAACGGATATGTGTGTGTGTGTATATATATATATGTATGCTTTTCAAAATGTGACCTCGTGTGTACCGTTGGCGATTTTTTTCCCCTGTCTTCCCTTCTCTGGATCTTTCCTTCTCCTATGTTTCCGACGAAGAGCTCCGCTCGAAACGTTAAGCCCTCCTTCTTTCCTGAGCGTTCAATAATACTATATCTGTTCCACGTCCTCACGTTGTTGTGTTTTTTTGTGCTTTCTCGTTTGGATTAACTATATATATATGTATGTATATATATTTGTGTGTGTGTATATATATATATATATATATATATATATAATATTGCAGAAAAATGGTTTTAAATTTCGGCACAAGACCAGCAATTTTAGGGAGAAGGGGCTAGTTGATTAGATCGACCCCAGTTCTTGGAACTGAAGAATGCCGCTTATATGATGGTGACACTAGTTTATGAGTGCATATCAACTAATGATGTAAACATCACTGACAAAAAAAAAAGTGTTTCTCAAACTAATATATCTTGTGATATTTGTTCTGCACCTAGTTACATAAGACTCCCTTGCCCCCATTTCACTGCCAAAATACAAAGAACCAGAGACTGACCGTTGGTAACATTCCCCACCAAAAAACAAAACAAAAAAACCAGTAACCAACAGCACTAAGTCACCGTTTGCCATGAGTGTGTCAAGGGAGATAATCTGCTCAGTCTCATGGTTTTATCTCAAGCCACCAATGAGGTTATATATCGCTAAGTTTTCTTAAATATATTCTAAATTAATAAAAAATATTATCCATCCCCCCACCAAAGGTCTGTATGTAAGCAATATTGAAATCCTATATTTCCTCCTATCCTCATCGATTGTCTGGGTATATAAAATTTTACATTTACACGAAATGTTTAGTATATGATGTTTGTGCATATACATTTGTAGCATAGGAGATTGAAATGATAATCTGGATCTTTTCGGTTTGAACGGCAGTTTTTTCTAGCGGTGTCATATGAAATTGTCACCCATAATTATGACCCTAATATCGAACTATTGCATGTCAATCTGTTTTAGGGTCAGGGTTAGGGGGAAGGGTATTTTTTTTTCTTCACAAATATAAATAAACCCAATCTGTTTCTTAAACGAGGGACATATTCATACGGCACAGAATGGTATTTACCTCAATACACGTCATTGATTGGTTGAAATAGCAGAAATTGAAGAAAAAAAACAACAAATATCTTACAAACTATAGAATTTTCTCAATAAAGCCAAGAGAAAAAGATGTTTTATAAACACATTCTACCAGTATGTGAAGTTTAAAATTTTTTAGTTATCTAGAAATTATGTTAAAAATTTCCGTTCAAACCCAAAAGATCCGATAATCTTTATGAAAACGTTGTTTAGCTTTCATAATTTACTACTGTGCTGCAAATATTCCATATCAATTACATTTATTTAAGTTTTGTAATGATACAGAGCTACAACATCCCTTTGAATCTACCTTTAAAAATTGCTCCTCTCTCTCTCTCTTTCTGTTCTTGCTTGATGGGTCTGGGGTCATCCCAGATTAGCAATCTCAGAGGCACCATTGTGCATAGAGCTGATCAGGTTCACCAGTGCCCCCACCCCCACCCCGCCAATGTTGGCGATCCCATGCCAGCTCTTCTGCATCCTCCAAGGTGATGTTGAGTCTTTGGAGATCTTCTTTAACCATGTCCAGCCACCTGGAGTGGGGCCTGCGATAGGGATTCTTCCAGCCTGCAGCTGCTGTTGAACAAGACTAAGGCACTGTTACGATGATGTATCTTCAGCTCTTCGTTTGAAATGCAATGGTACCATCTGATGTTCTCGATGGTCCTCGGGGCTCTGCTATTGAGGTCATTGATCCTCTTTGCCAGGGTCTTTATGAGGTGGGGGGGACATGTTTCTGCTCCATAGAGGAAAGCTGAGGACCGATGCGTTGTCTTCGGGGAGATAGAACAGTGGCACCAAAGGGGTTTCTATCGGGAGTACATAACATTGGCACCCAGAGCACATCTGTGGTTAATCTCTGGGGTCAGGTCTCCATCTTTGGTGAATGTGGTGCCCAGGTAGATGAAGGAGTGGACAAACTCCAAGATGCTGGGGCCAATATGCATCACTACCATCATGCATCAGCTTGGTCTTCGCCCAACTCCCCTGAAGGCCATGCTTTGCTGATTTCTCTCGGTATATGGTCAGTGCGTCCCTGAGCAGGTCAACTGAGTTGCTGAATAGGGTGGCATCATCTGCATACTCTAGATCAGTAAGGAGGTAATTCCCAAATTTATTCACCTTACTTCGAGCTGTGCGAATTATACTGGACTGACTTGGTGCCTCAACTCAAGTACCTAATTCAACTGAATCTGAATTATTTCTTAACTCGCCATACATGTATATGTACATACATACATATATATATATATATATAAAATATTATTAGAGACAAAACCACTATTTTGCAAAACAAACAAGGAAAGACTTAATCAATACATAAAATTTTAATAAATAGTCAAAAAAACCGCCACTACAATTGTTTCTTGTCTTGATCGACAATCTTCAGGTGGACTGCCAATAATTCAGTTTCAAATTATGAAGAATACATAATTTGAAACTGAATTATTGGAAGTCCACCTGAAGATTGTCGATCAAGACAAGAAACAATTGTAGTGGCGGTTTTTTTGACTATTTATTAAAATTTTATGTATTGATTAAGTCTTTCCTTGTTTGTTTTGCAAAATAGTGGTTTGTCTCTAATAATATTTTATATATATATATATATATATATATATAATAAATAATATTAGGGTAATAAGAATTATAGAAATTATTATTATCAGTGGCCTAGCACAAAAGAAATAGTCAATAGACTATACATTATCCACATAAAAATATCGCTGCTATTTCTAGCAGGTCAAGTAATTAACTCGCCTGCAAATTACATGCTACATTCTTTATGGAAAGAAAGAAAGATACACTCAACACTGTATTCTTCAATTTACAGAAAGACAAGGTGATCATGGCGGGAATATCTTTGATTATAGGTCTGCTGAATGAGAACCTAGGACCTACGTTTGGTTAACTCCTGCCCACCCCTGTTGTAATCACACATGCACACAAAAGATAACATAATCCAAGAGGGTACAGCAATGACATTTACCTGCAAATTCCTCTCATTTTCATCTGTAAACAATAATCACCTGTATGTTTCAAACCCATTGTTGGTACTGACGACTCACTGATGTACTGAAAAACAATAATAACAACAACAATAACAATCCTTTCTAGTATAGGCGCAAAGCCAGAAATTTGGGGGAGGGGGATAGACGATTACATTGAACCCCAATACTCGACTGGTACTTAATTTATTGACCCTAAAAGGAAGAAAGGCAAAGTCGACCTTGGCAGAATTTGAACTCAGAACATAGCAATGAGCAAAATACCGCTAAGCATTCTGTCCAGCGTACTAACGATTCTGCCAGCTCACTACCTTAACAACAACAACACCAACATCACAAATAACAACAACAACAATCCTTTCTACTATAGGCACAAAGCCTGAATTTTGTGGGGAGTGGAGGACAGTTGATCACCTCGGCCCCAGTACTCAACTGGTACTTAATTTATCAACCCGGAAAGGATAAAAGGCAAAGTTGATCTCGGTGGAATTTGAATTCAGGTGGCACGTAAAAAGCACCATCCGAATCGTGGCCGAAGCCAGTGCCGCCTCGACTGGCTTCCATGCTGGTGGCACGTAAAATGCACCAATCTGACCATGGCCGACCCCAGCCTCGCCTGGCACCAGTGCAGGTGGCACGTAAAAAGCACCCACTACACTCACGGAGTGGTTGGCGTTAGGAAGGGCATCCAGCTGTAGAAACATTGCCAGAAAAGACCGGAGCCTGGTGCAGCCTTCTAGCTTCCCAGATCCCCGGTCGAACCGTATAACCCATGCTAGCATGGAGAACGGACGTTAAATGATGATGAATGTAGCGGCAGATGAAATACTGCTAAGCATTTTGCCTGGCATGCTAACGATTCTGCCAGCTCGCTGCCTTGATAATAATAATGATTTCAAATTTTTCCACAAGGGCAGCAAGTTTGGGGGGGAGGGTATGAGTCAGTTACATCGACCCCAGTGTTCAACTGGTACTTAATTTATCAACCCCGAAAGGATGAAAGGTAAAAAATCGACCGTGGCAGAATTTGAACCTCAGAACATAGTGGCAGACGAAATACTGCTAAGCATTTCGTCCAGTGTGCTAACGTTTCTGCCAGCTTGCTGCCTTAATAATAATAATAATAATAATAATAACAACAATGAGCTCAAATTTTGCCACAAGGGCAGCCATTTTAGGGGAGGAGATGAGTTGATTACATCAACCCTAGTGTTCAACTGGTACTTATTTTATCGACCCTGAACAGATGAAAGGCAAAGTTGACCTCAAACAACAACAACAACAACAATAATAATAAGCATGGCTGCAGTCTAATGACTAAAACAACTAAAAGAAATAAAAGAAACAAATAAAAGCTTTTACCTGGATATAACATTTATCGCATTCCTCAACGAACATATTACCATGAAGCTCAGCAAGTCGATTGCGTGGAAACCCTGAACGTAAATGCAGACCATCAATATTCTGGCTGATCACAAAATGGACAAAGCCTGCAAAAAAAAGAAAGAAAGAAAATAGAAACAAAAATGTTTTACAGTTTTATATTTAAGAGATGAGGAATTATTTGTATTATTTACATTATTTACATTTGACAGATATTTGTCCTCATCTTGTTTATTGTTAACACAATGTTTTGGCTGATATACCCTCAAGCCTTCTTCAGGTGTCTTGGGGAAATTTCGAACCTGGGTTCTCATTCCTAAGGTATTTTTTGATGTTATTATTATTGTTCAGGTCACTGCTTGGAATCGAACTTAGAATCTTGGGGTTAGTAGCCTGCGCTCTTAACCACTAAGCCATATGCCTGCAGGCTACTAACCCCAAGATTCCGAGTTCGATTCCAAGCAGTGACCTGAACAATAATAATAACATCGAAAAATACCTTAGGAATGAGAACCCAAGTTCCAAATTTCCCCAAGACACCTGAAGAATGCTGGAGGGTATATCAGCCGAAACATTGTGTTAACAACAAACAAGATGAGGAAAAATATCTATTGAATGTAAATAATGCAAAAATGTTTTACTTAAAACATAAAGTTTGTCTACTTTATAACTTTTACAATGGTTTTCTCTTTTAATTCTTAATAAACGATTATCATCATCAGCTTATTTTTAAGAATAAATTTATTAAAGGAATGGAAAATTCTAAAGCCTTACCAGCTTTCTCAAGAGCCACCAGGGCCATGTGTGTTAGAGTTGGTTTGGCACTTTCGAATGTTATATCAACTTTAGGTTCCTCTCCACGCATTTCCAGTGTCCAGACTCCTGTTTCAAGAGAACCAAGAAGTCATTAATTATTGTCATGTACAACATACAACTACCATGACTTACCTTTATTCATCACTAACTTAAAAGCTGCATTCCATGTAGACTTTTAAGCTAGCTCCTGTGGGGGGCTAATTGGGCCTGTGGCCCCAAATTAAGGCAACTTAAATAGCATGACTATAATATGTCTATAATGACTATATGCGCCAGTGGTGTTTGATTAAGGTTAAGAGTGGATGAGAATTAATTCTGCAATGCAATCATTCTATTCTTCCAATCCCAAGTTGATTTCCAACTGTTGGCCAATTTGCCCCAGAAGTTCTGAGATCGAAGTAAAATTAATGAAGCGAACGTCATTTATCTCCCCCTTGATTTCTGACATCATCTGAAAAACACCAACCAAGATGGTGTGAATCAGCCAAGCTTTACCTGCTAGAAATAGCAACCCAAATGCTTTTAAATCAGATCCCAATGCTGGATGTTCAAGAACCAAAGGAAAGGCAGATTATCAATCCTGGGATTATCCTGATTCCAAAAAGGTATAATGTGATTATGTAGAGCGAATGTAGACTGAGATGCAGGGTCCCAGACGGACAGACAGAATTTCACTTTTATTCTTATAGATTTAATGTCTACCTTCCATGCTGATATGGTTTGGACAGTTTGACAGGAAACAATGGGTCCCAGGACCACATCGTGCTCAAGTGCCAACTTTAGCATGGTTTTTATGGCTGGACGCCCTTCATAAAGCCAACTACTTTATAGCATGTACTGAGTGATTTTTCTGTGGCACCAGCACCAGTGAGGTCACCATGCAGCCTGCAATATTAAGTAAGATTCCCTGTGACTGAGAGGGAGTTGCTCACTTAACAGAAGAGAATGAGTAAGTGACTGGGATGGAGCTGGAAACAGATAGAAGTAATGGTGATGAGGCTTCAGGGTGGACGCTCAAGCTATGAAGTAGAGGTCAGAGGAGTAGAGCAGAAAATGTGGGTGTAAGGGAAAGTAGGTGATGGTTTAGGGAATGAATATAATGATGAACAGATGTAGGAGGGGTAGGTGACAGCTGTAGAAAATGGGTAGGTTTGAGGAGCAGATGTAGCGAACAGGTTGTTCTGTGAAAGTATTCCTGATAGAACTTTTTCACTTCTATCAGTTGGAATGGTAACTTTTTCTACAGCATCATAAATTTAAACCAAGAGTTTTGATTCTATCAGCAGCTTTAAATCGTTTATCTTTTCCTTGTTTCAGTCATGAGACGATGGCCATGCTGGGAGGCACCACCTTCAAGGATTCCAGTACTTTGTTTTTGAACCTGGTGCTATCGGACTCTTTTGCTTAACTGCTAAATTACAGGGATGTAAACACACCAACACCGGTTGTTAAGTGGTGGTGAGGGACAAACACAGACACAAAGGTACATACATATATACATACGATGGGCTTCTTTCAGTTTCTTATTTCTTTATTGCCCACAAGGGGCTAAACATAGAGGGAACAAACAAGGACAGACAAAGGGATTAAGTCAATTACATCGACCCAATCGAAAGGATGAAAGTCAACCTCAGTGGAATTTGAACTCAGAACGTAACAGCAGACGAAATACCGTTAAGCATTTCGCCCAGTGTGCTAACGTTTCTGCCAGCTTTGCGCCTTTCAGTTTCTGCCTACCAAATCCATTTACAAAACTTTGGTCAGCCTGAGCCCAAAATAGAAGGTACTGTTCAGTGGATGTGAAACTGAAACCATATGGTAGGGAAGCAAACTTTTTACCACACAGTCATGTCTGCACCTTAAATACACTTCATCACTGGACTCTCCATGAAAATGGAACATCACTGTACTGATTACACGGAACAAGTATAGAACGTAGGGTGATAGCTGGGATGTATAGTGTTGAGATGAACATATGAATACATGAAATGAAGTGTGAACCAAGAGATGTTGCAGTCATTTTGTTGCTAAACCTGTTTTATATATTATACAAGCAGGATTGATTAGAAACTTTACAGACTGCACTGGGTGCTTTTCGTGGCATTGGCAATAGTGAGATCACCAAGTAATTTATAAGACAAGATTCTTCAACCGAAGTAGGTGTGGAATTAAGAGAGGCAGGTTTGTGCTAGGTGTTGAGAAGTTAAAGCATGATAGGAGGACAAGAGAAGGTGTCATGCTACAGAAGAGAGATGCACGGCTACTCCAGCAGGAAAGGGAGGAATGAGATGGTGTTGACAGGGCATATCCTGAAGGTACCAGAAAGTGGAGGGTGGCGAGCTGGCAGAAACGTTAGCACGCCGGGTGAAATGCTTAGTGGTATTTTGTCTGCTGTTATGTTCTGAGTTCAAATTCCGCTGAGGTCGACTTTGCCTTTCATCCTTTCGGGGTCGATAAATTAAGTACCAGTTATGCACTGGGGTCGATGTAATCGACTTAATTCCTTTGTCTGTCCTTGTTTGTCCCCTCTATGTTTAGTCCCTTGTGGGCAATAAAGAAAAAAGGAAGTGGATACAAAGAGGATAGAAAAAGAGAGAGTTGGGTGGGTGGGTAAGTTTGTGAGAGTGTGAAAGGAGAGTGACAGACAAGAGAGGATGTGAGAAGTGAATGCAGTATAGATGGAGGTGCAGGCAATGGTGAACCTTAGTTTGGTGGACTGTAAGGAAAATAGGCGTTAAGTCAAGGAGGAGGAGGAGGAAGTGATGGGTGGTAATATATAAAAAAAGGGGGGAAGGTAGAAAGTAGCAGTGTAATAAAACCATAGAGGAAAAATAGGAAAATGAGGTGGTGAATTGTGGGGAGGAGAGAGAGAAGGATGCATAGTGACAGAGATCAGAAGTATATTGGAGTACATAAAAAAGGGGTGTAGCACACTAATAGCAGACACAAGAGGGAGTTCAGGGGAAATACAGTGGGGAAGGATGATGATGCGAGTGCAGGAGGGATGGCAAGGTGAGAGGTTCCAAAAAATAGATGCCTTTCGGACATGAATGACCACAGGATTGCACCAAGAAAGTTACCCTCCAAGGCACAAGTCCGGGCAAGGTTGTTGATGGAAGACCAGCAGTCGCCCATGCATACCAGCCTCCTCTCTCCATGCCACTGATGTTGTCCAAGGGAATGGCAAAGGATGATTCAACTTGGCACCAGTGATGTCACAACTCACTTCTGCAGCTGAGCAAACTGAAGCAACATGAAATAAAGAACACAACACACAGCCCAGTCTGGAGCTCTAACTCACAACCTCATGATTGTGAGCCCAACACTCTAACCACTGAGCCATGTGCTTTCACAGTTACAAATAGGGGAGTCATCATCATCATCATCATCATCGTTTAGCGTCTGCTTTCCATGATAGCATGGGTTGGACGGTTCAACTGGGGTCTGTGAAGCCAGAAGGCTACACCAGGCCCAGTCTGATCTGGCAGTGTTTCTACGGCTGGATGCCCTTCCTAACGCCAACCACTCCGTGAGTGTAGTGGGTGCTTTTTACGTGCCACCGGCACAGGTGCCAGACGAGTCTGGCAAACGGCCACGATCGGATGGTGCTTTTTATGTGCCACTGGCACGGGGGCCAGGCGAGGCTGGCAAACGGCCACAATTGGATGGTGCTTTTTATGTGCCACCGTCACGGGGGCCAAGCAAGGCTGGCAACGGCCACGAAAGGATGGTGCTTTTTACGTGCCACCGGAGTGCAAAACATATTTACCTTTAGGTCCCCTGAAGTCTGGAATGCCAGCAGATGTACTAATACCGGCACCAGTATGGAATACAACATGCTTGCTTTCTCGTATCAACGTGGTAAGTTGTAAGATTTTCTCTTCCACTTCAGCATCGGTATCGAACTTTTCTGGAATTCCACATTTTCCTTTATTCGCATATTGGGACAGTCCAGCAGCATAATTGACCGACATAGAGAGTTCCTAAGTATTCCTGCAACAGAAACAGTGAATATAAAGATTATGTAGGACAAAAATGGTAAAAAAAAAAAAAAAAAAAAAGTAAATAATACTGAATTCCAACATCAACACAAAAAAAAAAAACAAAATTTGCTGGTTTCACATGAAAAGCACCCAGTACACCCTGTAAAGTGGTTGGCATTAGGAAAAGCATCCACCCATAAAAACCCTGTCAAAATAGAAAATTGGAGCCTGGTGTGGTCCTCGGCCTTACCAGCTCCTGTCAAACCATCCAAACCCATGCTGGATGTTAAATGATGAATTATGGTTAACTCTTTTTCCCCCCAAGTAATGTCAACTGGCCCTCATATTGCACTGCTTTTTGGATAGTTAACATAGCTCTCAGCTGGTGTACAGACTTCACATATTTAAGTTTATGTATCACAAGTAGTGAACATTAATATCATTTTATCACTGGTTTGCTACATTTCCAAAACACACACACACACACATATACATATATATATATTTTTTTTACTACCCACAAGGGGCTAAACATAGAGGGGACAAACAAGGACAGACAAAGGGGTTAAGTCGATTACATCAACCCAGTGCGAAACTGGTACTTTATTTATCGATCCCGAGAGGATGAAAGGCAAAGTCGACCTCGGCAGAATTTGAACTCAGAACGTAACGATAGACGAAATACTGCTAAGCATTTAGCCCGGCGCGCTAACGTTTCTGCCAGCTCGCCGCCTCTATATACATATATATACATATATATAGTGTAGTGGTTACAGTGTTGGGGTTGCAACCATTGAGACTGTGGTTTCAATTACTGAACATGGTGACACATTGTATTCTTGAACAAGTCACTTCATCCCACATTGCTTCAGCATATCCAGCTGTCGCATCCTTCCAAGTTCAGCTGGATGAAGAGTGGAAAGACCAAAAAGGACTGTTTGCTCATGACTACAAAGGCATCAGAAAAGAAAAAAAAAATCAGCAAAAGCATGGTACATACAACTAGATCATACTTGCTTGACTGCAAGTAACAGTTACAGTTTTATGTTAATATATATATATATATATATATATATATATATGTATATAATAATAATATATATATATATATATATGTATGTGTGTATGTGTATCATCATCATCGTTTAACGTCCGTTTTCCGCGCTAGCACGGGTTGGACGGTTCGACCGGGGTCTGGGAAGCCAGGGACTGCACCAGGCTCCAGTCTGATCTGGCAGTGTTTCTACAGCTGGATGCCCTTCCTAACGCCAACCACTCCGCGAGTGTATAATAATAATAATAATAATATATATATATATATATAAACACACACATAAGCACATATGTGCAAAACAAGGTGGAAAAAATAGTACTTGAATACCAAGGGCAGAGTAAAATACTATTTTATTAAAGCCAAATAAATCTTCAGAAACCGTTACTCAAGGTTTCACACAATCATTCACTGGACAGTTGTGATAATACAGAGTCTGAATAATCACAACTGTCTGATGGCAGCCACATGAAACTCTGAGTAACAGTTTGTAAGGTCATTTTTCAGAGACTGGGACTCTGAGCCATATATACACTCCGACACAAATCAGGATCATGACATACAACCACACTGCATCACAATTATTTTTTCTTCAACAGTACTTGTTCTGTTGAACATTATCCCAAAACTAATCAAAGAAAAAATAAAGGTCCCACAAATTTCAAACGATATCTGGATAAATTTCTTGAAGGCATACTCGACAAGCCACATCTTAACAAGGCTCTGGGAGCACAAAACTTGACATAAAAATACGACATATAAACCCATGTAGTAGACCTACAAACATGCAATTTTTAGCAAACTCTAGCAAGATGAATGACCAGGTGTACAAGGCTCCCTCTTTGATTCCCTAAATTAATATTATATGTGCTGCAAAGGTGTCACACTAATAATGCTGTCTGCACGATTTGAATTGATGACTTCATCGAATAGAGCTTTGATGTTTATTTAAATTAGCCCCACAAATACAGACCTAAGTACGGTCTTTTGACCGACTTTCTCTCAACTAAATACTTTGTCTGAACAATAAACTGGTGGAGTCGTTAGAATGTTGGACAAAATGCATTGCGGTTATTTGTTTTATATAGTGCGATGTTCCAATGTAGCCAAAGTCAATTTTGTCTTTCGTTATTCCAGTGTTGATGAAATGAATTAGCTGGCGAACCGCGATAGATTGATGGAATTGTTAAAACATTGGACATTAAAACCTTGCAGAGGTCAAGGACGTTTTAATTATGAACATCTGAAGCAGCCTTTTATATATATATACACACACACACACACGATTAGTTCTAGAAGAAAAAATAGATTTGACAAAGTTATTGGCGACAGGATAAAGGTGCTTAATTAAAAGCTCAAGTGATGCGATTTGAGAATGAACTCGTAACATTTCGAACTGTAAGAATAAGACGAACCAATGTTTACTCCATAGCAATAATTGTTTCGATCCCAAAATACTACAACAACAATAAACAATGCGATGATTAAAAATGACAAAAGACAAAATAAAGAGATCATTCTCTTTGTTAGGATTTCCAAACAAACACTCACTCTTTCCAAAAAACCCCAAATTTGACAAGTTCTGTTGAACTAGATTGAAAGCAAAAAAAATAATTAAAAACTATTTTTTTCCCCTCCACCGACACTATCAGGGATTTTGGAAGAATTGCCATATTTTGTTATAAAACATTAACTCGACAAGAATATAATAATTTAAAGGAAAAATAAAACGGAATAAGTAGAGAAATACATTTTAAGAGCAAACAAAAAACAGAAGATTGTTGAAAACGAAGAGCACCGAGTTTATAAAATAAAAAAACTCTACATAACTATTTAATATTTATATCAATTTATAATATTGCTGAGGGTTATTAGTTAATTAATTAATTACTTTAATTAAAATATTAAATCGTTTGTTTTGTTATTGTATAATTCTAAAATAATGTTAAGGTAAATTGATCGACGACAATTATATCGAGTTAATTAAAAACGTGTAGGTGGTTAAGACAAAGTGAAGTGGATACAGGTACACACACGTATATGTTTATATATATACGCGTTGTATATATATATATATATATATATATATTTGCATACATCAATGTTGATATGTATGTTACAGATGAGTGAGAAACTAAAAAAGTATGTGTGTGTGTATGTATGTATGTATGTATGTATACATACATACATGTGTGTGACAGATGAGAAAAAGGAAGGTATATATATATATATATTTGCATACATCAATGTTGGTATGTATGTTACAGATGAGTGAGAAACTAAAAAAGTATGTGACAGATGAGAGAAAGGAAGGGTATATATATATATATATATATATATATATATACGAGTTTCTAACGTGCAGCCAGAGTGAATGGATGTCATGTCAATATCAGATATCCTTTGTCTATCTATCTCTCTAATGTATAAATATATATATATATATATACCAATTAAGGACTAAACACGAAAAGTGTCAACATGCTAGATATATATATATATATATATATATATATTTATGTATATATACATGTCTCTCGCTCACTTAATCCCTCCATAAATATATATTATATTATTCCGTTACCAATTAAATGTTTAATTGCGGAGGTGGAGAGAAATTAAATTAAGAAGTAAAAGAAAAAAAGAAGCACTGTCTTCTTCTTTTAGAGAACTTATTATAAAAAGATATTCAAACAGATAATCGGAGTTGTGTGCGTCAAGTAGACCAAAGGGAGGGAGAGAATAATAGGTAGAAATGGTACCAGAGTTGTTTTGTAAAGCAGCAAATTATTCTAGAATATAAAGCGACGTTGTTGTCGGAGACACGTTGGAGAGAAACAAACAGGATAACCAGGAAGGTGATATTTGTACGCATGCGCTGTTTACAAACAGGAAATATGCAAATACGCAAGGAGAGAGAGAGCACCATTTTATACAATGATATTCTCACCTTGTCTTCAATCTTTTATTACCATACATACATATATACATACACACACACACACACATTTATATATATACGAGACAATTCAATGAACAAGGAGGAATAGTACACCCACACATTTTTCTGTTGTAACAGTACTATTACAATATATTTAATTGAAATCTGTCTGACATGTTTCTGCAGCATGGATGGATATCTCACAGTGTGGTTTTCATTTGGTTAAGAGTCTGTGCAGCTTTATTGCATACAGCGTTGGGGTTTGAAGCAAATTAAAAAGTATGTTGGTTTAGGGGGGGGGGGACGATAGGTTGCGATGGCAACGAATGAGGGAGGAACATTTAGAAGCCTGATCGAGTCGACCCTGTCATGACCCTAACGTTAAATTTGAATCATGACTACTAGATCCTAAACTAGGTCAGAGGTTATTTCGTCCATTAATTTTAATCAAATTAAAAAGGGAAAAATTTCAGAGATGGATGTTTATATAATTTACATATAAATATCAGCCTTCTTATCTATTCACTACATCATCATCGTTTAACGTCCGCTTTCCATGCTAGCATGGGTTGGACGATTTTGACCGAGGACTGGCGAACGAGATGGCTGCACCAGGCTCCAGTCTTGATCTGGCAAATTTTTACAGCTGGATGCCCTTCCTAACGCCAACCACTCCGAGAGTGTAGTGGGAGCTTTTTACGTGCCACCGGCACAGGGGCCAGTCAGGCGGTACTGGCAATGAGCTTGCTCGAATCTTTTTACACATGCCACCAGCACAGGTGCCAGTAAGGCGACGTTGGTAACGATCACGCTCGAATGGTGCCCTTTTGCGTGCCACCGGCACAGACTGGCAACAATCATGCTCGGATGGTGCTCTTGGTACCCTTCTAGCACGAGTACAAGTGCCAGTAAGGCGACGCTGGTAACAA
Organism: Octopus sinensis; assembly: GCF_006345805.1. Lineage (NCBI taxonomy): Eukaryota > Metazoa > Mollusca > Cephalopoda > Octopoda > Octopodidae > Octopus > Octopus sinensis. Next base: position 8,001,768 of record NC_043012.1, read on the forward strand.
TCACACTCGAATGATGCCCTTTTATGTAGCACTGGCACAGAAGCCGATCAGCCTCTCTGTCAAACGATCATACTCGTATGGTGCTCTTTCACCCCACTAGCACAGATGCCAGTCGTCGAATTTGATTTTGATTTCACTTGCCTCAACAGGTCTTCGCAAACAGAATTTAGTGACCAAAACAAGGAAAAGGTACACATAAGTGGGCTGGTTATGGTCCTGGCATAGGCCACAGGTTATGGTCTCATTTGGCTTGCTGAGTCTTCTCAAGCACAGCATATTTCCAAAAGTCTTGGTTGCTAGTCATTTCCTTGGTGAGGCCTAATGTTCGAAGGTCATGCTTCACCACTTCATCCCAGGTCTTCCTGGGTCTACCTCTTCCACAGGTTCCCTCAACCGCTAGGGTTTGGCACATTTTCACACAGCTATCTTCATCCATTCTCACCACATGATCATACCAGCGCAGTCGTCTCTCTTGCACACCACATCTAATGCTTCTTAGGTCCAACTTTTCTCTCAAGGTACTTACACTCTGTCGAGTATGCACACTGAAATTACACATCCATCGGATCATACTGGCTTCATTCCTTGTGAGCTTACGCATGTCCTCAGCAGACACAGCCCATGTTTCACTGCCATGTAGCATGGCTGTTCGTACGCAAGCGTCATACAGTCTACTTTTTACTCTGAGCGAGAGGCCCTTTGTCGCCAGCAGAGGTAAGAGCTCTCTGAACTTTGCCCAAGCTATTCTTATTCTAGCAGCTACACTTTCAGCGCACCCTCCTCCGCTACTGACTTGGTCACGTAGGTAACGGAAGCTATTAACTACTTCTAGTTTTTCTCCCTGGAATGTGGTGGAAGTTGTTCTCTGCACATTTTCATTGTTTATTGCTCCCGAGCGTCTGCCACATACAAAAACTATCTTCCCAGTTAGCCTTCCTTTGATATTACTGCATCTCTTATGTGTCCATAGCTTACACTGGGTACATCTTATAGAGTTTCTACCTACGCCTCTACTACAGATTGAGCAGGGCCATCTACCTGAAGGGATTTGTGGTTTGCCTGCCTTCCTACTTATTAGGACTTTGGTTTTAGCTAGGTTGATTCTTAGGCCCTTCGATTCTAATCTTTGTTTCCACGCTTGAAACTTCTCCTCTAGCTCTGATAGCGACTCAGCAATTAGAGCAAGGTCATCAGCATAGAGGAGCTCCCAGGAGCATCCTGTCTTGAATTCCTCCATTACTGCCTGGAGGACTATGATAAATAGGAGGGGGCTCAGGACTGAACCTTGGTGGACCCCTACCTCTACCCTGAATTCTTCAGTGTACTCGTTGCCAACGTCACCTTACTTACAGTGTCCCTGTACATGGCTTGCACAGCTCTCACTAACCATTCATCTATCCCTAGTTTCCTCATTGACCACCAGATAAGGGATCGGGAGACCCTGTCAAAGGCTTTCTCCATGTCAACGAAAGCCAGGTACAGGGGCTTATCTTTGGCTAGGTTTTTTTCTCCTGCAGCTGTCTTACCAGAAATATGGCATCAGTGGTGCTTTTCCCTGGCACGAACCCAAACTGCATCTCATCTAAACTAACTCTCTCTAATTAGTTGGGCTATGACCCTCTCCGTAACCTTCATTACCTGATCCAACAGCTTAATACCTCTGTAATTATTTGTATCTGAAGCATCACCTTTACTTTTGTAGCAGTTGATTATTATACTACTACACCAGTCATTGGTTATGACTCCTTCATGTATCACCTGGTTAACTATATGGGTGACTAGGTTATAGCCGACACTGCCAGATATTTTGAGCATCTCTGCAGTAATTCCTGATGGGCCTGGGGCTTTCTCTGTCTTTATACTTCTAATTACCTTATCTACCAAGGTACTGTCAACTTGGATAGCTGGTCCCTCTGTTGGGTCGACATTTGGCAGACTCTCTTTCTTCCATTCATTTTCTTTATTCTGCAACCTTTCATAGTGGGGACTCCAAACCTTTCCCTTTGCATCCTCATTTAGCACAAGTGAACCATCATCCATGCGAACTCATTTCTCTCCTCCCACGTCACGATTCTCTCTCACACACTGTCTTGCAACACGAAATACCTCAAGTCTTCGGTCCTCATGGCGCAGAACATTGGCAAATTTTTTCTTATCTGCTTCCCCTCTGGCTAAATAAACCTGCCTCCTAGCTTCCCTTCTGGCAGTCTAATACACTTCCCTGCTACCACCGTTCTTCCAGTCCTTCCAAGCCTGTTTCTTTTGTCTAATGGCCTTGTCAACAACATTGTTCAACCACCACGTTATTTTGGGTCGAGAGGGGACTTTGCACTATCCACAGATCTGGTCAGTGGCCCTTAGCAGGTTATCCCGTAGGAACCTCCAGTTGTCTTCTATACCATGTGAAGCTATATCCCCTTCTATTTCATCAAAGGCTTCGAGTAATATGTCTCTAAATCTCTGTCCATTTGCAGGATCTTTAAGTCTCCAGACCCTTCTTCTCCTTGCTGGTCATCTTCTGGGCATCCATTTAGCCCTGATCCTGAAGTCACTAACTACCAGTCTCTATGTTGTGGGGTACATTCTTCGCCTGGGAAGGTTTTGGCATTTATATGTAGCCATCTTTCCCTTTTTCTGGTGAGGATGGAGTCAATTTGACTAGTGTGTCTGCCAGAGCAGTAGGTGGCTAGGTGGCTGGCAGGTTTTCTGAAGTTAGTATTGCAAACCATAAGATCATTTGCATCACAGAACTCCAGCAGCCTGATTCCCTCCTCATTGCGAAAGCCAAAACCGTAGCCTCCATGTATGCCATGGAAGCCTCCCTGCATGTTGTCCAACATGTCCATTGAAGTCACCAGCCACAAAGAGAAGGTCCCTGTCATTCATCAACACGGTAGTCTGCAAGAGGGTGTCATAGAATCGGTCTTTCTGTCCATCGGGTAACCCTGGCTGAGGGGCATAGGCTGAGATAAGGGTTGCTAACCCATGATGGAGCACTAATCTAATTTTAAGTATTCTGTCGCATACTCTGACTACCTCAATTACCTTATCTACCCATTTCTCCACAAGAAGTGTACTCACACCCCCAACCCCGTCAGTGTTCCCTGCCCAGAAAATCTTGTACCTGTGTTCTTTGCCAGTGAGGAACCTAGCGAACCCTCCTCTCCACCTTACTTCTTGGATGTAGCACATATCGACACATCTCAGTTCAAGCATCTCAACAATCTCACCAGACCTACCTTTCAGTGTGCTAACGTTGAGAGTGCCAACCATGAGGGTGCGGGAGGTATGGGCCCTAGAGACCCTGGGACGGGGGACATGTACCTGAAAAGAGAGCTCGCATTTGGCAGAATTCATAAGCAAACAATAGTCTTAAGTTCAACCTGCATACACTACATTATCATATTTTGCACTGTATGGTCACTACTTTATATAGTAGGGGTGGGGTTGGCATAAGGCCATTAGAAGTGTTCATGGGAGACAACCAAGGATGACGAGATAGGGACTTCTGGTACAGGTGGAGGGGGTGGTAGGGCGGGAGAACCGCGAACTAGCAAACATGTGCTAGGAATTAAAGAGACAACAGACAGACAGGGTGAAGGCCGATAGATAGATAGGCACATAGTGAGCCGGGGGGGGGCGTCAGGACATGTAGGAGGAATGGTTCTGGATTTGGAGAAAGACAAAATTAGAGACGAATGACTGTGTGATTGTGTGATAAACTTTCATAGATGAGTGGAAAAATATGTTGCAGATAAGGAAATGCATGAGCTAAGGTTATCTCAGCCATCAAAAAGTAAGACGAAAATATAGAACTGAAATGCGTGAGCTAAAGTTACCTTAGACATCAACAGTAAGACGGAACTATAGAACTATATTTACATGATGGAATGGTGCTGAAATAGACAGAATAAGACAGAATAGAGGGAAAATAATAATAAGGGTTTATGATGAATACTCGCAGAAATACAATGGGAGGTAGGTAACAAGTTAAGTTGAAAGGTTAAAATCTCTTATCTGAAATTTTTCGTCCTCTGAGATTCGTATTTTACAGCCAAGCTATTGAAATGGAATAGGAGGGTCATCATGCGTGTGTTTGTTTATATAGGGTGGTGGTGATGGTGGTGATGGGGAAGTAAGAAGTAGGAGGTCTTGGCTAAGCGATATATATGTGTGTGTATATATGTGTGTATGTATGTATGGCTGTGTGGTAAGTAGCCTGCTTGCCAAACACATAGTTCCGGGTTCAGTCCCACTGCCTGGCACCTTGGGCAAGTGTCTTCTACCATACCCCAACTGGCACCTGTGCCGGTGGCATGTGTAAAAAGATTCGAGTGAGGTCGATGCCAGTACCGCCTGACTGACCCTGTGTCAGTGGCATGTAAAAGCACCCACTACACTCTTGGAGTGGTTGGCATTAGGAAGGGCATCCAGCTGTAGAAACTCTGCCAGATCAAGATTGGAGCCTGGTGCAGCCATCTGGTTCGCCAGCCCTCAGTCAAACCGTCCAACCCATGCTAGCATGGAAAGTGGACGTTAAACGATGATGATGATGATAATGTAGTTGTAGACGGTCTTAGCTGGAATAACTTTGCTCATAGGTCTATTTGATCAACTTGGTAGCCATGGTAACTAAAATTTCCCTTAAGTCATCACATCCAACCATTTTTAAAAAGTGAAAGAGTACTTCATTTGATGTAGTCCCAGATACCAATAATCAGAAGGGGTGGTCATAGCTGGAATATCTTTGCTCATAGGTCTACTTGGTCATCCTCAGAAATAATTACCAAAATCTTGCTGAAATCATTACATTCAACTATCTTTAAATAAAAAGGCATTTCTGACAGCATAGTGTCAGATACCGATAACAAGGCAGGGTTGTCATGGTTGGAATAAAATTGGTTTGCTTGATCAAGGTTTGTCTGGGGCTAAATGACACAGATTTATTTAAAAAGAAAATTCCCTTACCCTCTGTAAGGTATTGTGTGTTTCACAGCAACAATTTCGTCTCACAACACAATAATTATTGATATTAATAAACCAATGTTTATCTTTTTATTATTTCACATGTCATCAACATTTATCTATGGAAGAAATGTTTGGTATCTAACCAATGCTTGGCACCGTCAGATATCGTTCTTCCAGACATAAATATTTCAGATATGATATGGGAGTGGCTGTGTGGTAAGTAGTTTGCTTACCAACCACATGGTTCCGGGTTCAGTCCCACTGCGTGGCACCTTGGGCAATTGTCTTCTACTATAGCCTCGGGCCGACCAATGCCTTGTGAGTGGATTTGGTAGACGGAAACTGAAAGAAGCCTGTCGTATATATGTATGTGTGTGTTTTTGTGTCTGTGTTTGTCCACCCCAACATCGCTTGACAACTGATGCTGGTGCGTTTACGTCCCCGTTACTTAGCGGTTCGGCAAAATAGACCGATAGGATAAGTACTAGGCTTCCAAAGAATAAGTCCTGGGGTCGATTTCCTCGACTAAAGGCGGTGCTCCAGCATGGCCACAGTCAAATGACTGAAACAAGTAAAAGAGTATTTGGAAACAAAGATTGATGTTACTAAACTTTTATCTGATAACTGTGACAGTTAATCACGTTAACCCTATTATTAACCCCCAGCCGTCTTGACTTTGTCTTGCCACTGGATCCGGCGCACCAGGACGAGAGAGTGAGGTTGATCCTGCGCAAGTCACCCTCACTATAATCCAAGTCACGCGCATGTCATGACATCATGACACCATCACAAAGTCCTGTGGCGATGGGGAAACGGTGAAGTAGCAGGTGAGGATACACTGGGAGCTGCAGTTGTGAACCCACACACAGGCGGCTCAGGACATGTGGCTCAGGACATTGTGTTGAAACAAAAGTTTTGCACTAATTTGGTAACATTTACTTTATTCATTAAGATAAAAAAAAAAGCAGTTTACATTTCTATATTTAAGAGATGAGGAATTATGTACATTATTTACATTACTTAGATTCGACGGATATTTGTCCTCACCTTGTATATTGTTAGCACAATGTTTTGGCTGATATACCCTCAAGCCTTCTTCAGGTGTCTTGGGGAAATTTAGAACCTGGGTTCTCATTCCTAAGGTATTTTTCGATGTTATTATTATTACGAGCATATGACGTAGTGGTTAAGAGCACGGGCTACTAACCCCAAGATTCCGAGTTCGTTTCCAAGCAGTGACCTGAACAATAACAACAACAATAATAATAATAATAATAATAACAACATCAAAATATACCTTAGGAATGAGAACCCAGGTTTGAAATTTCTCCAAGACACCTGAAGAAGGCTGGAGGGTATATCAGCCGAAACGTTGTGTTAACAACAAACAAGATGAGGACAAATATCCATCAAATGTAAATAATGTAAATAAAAGCAGTTTAGCATTTTGCACCATCTGAAACCAGCTTTCTGCTGGTTCTTTGATCACCAGCTGATACCAATTTTTGTCCTTCGATGTGAAGAATTCCTTCACTGAAGCTTCCACCCATTCTTGGTTGACGAAGCATTGCAAGCACAGGAAGTGGGTCATGGATCGGAACAACTAGGTCTGCACTGTATGCTGGCTGAGCCATCAGTTTGATACCTCAAGTTACTGGAATCTATTTGGGTTGCCTGAGTGGTATGAGCTGTTGTGTTGTCTTGCAGCAGAAAAGCTTGCTTTCTGTTAATCAGTGCCAATATTTTTGCCACACAACTGCATACGTCTTCTCTGGCTGTTTAGAGTAGAGGCTGGCATCAATGGTTCAACCTTCTGGAATGAACTTGCAGTAAATTATTCTCTCATAATTCTACCAGATGTAGAGTGTCACCTTGTGTTCAAAACACCCATTTTTGGTATTAGGTTCCGGAAGCTGGCCCTTAAATAACCACTGCTTATGCATGTTAGGATTGCAGAAAACTACATCCCTCGAATTATTACTTGTTCTGATCCATGGTTCATTTCTTGCACTTGTGACACTTGTGACACTTCAAAAGGAAATGGATGGAGTTCTTCACCTCAAAGGACAAGAACTGGTATCAGCGTTGGATCAAAGAACTGGCAGAGAACAGTGCAATGTAATAACCACTACTTTGAATGCTTAACTACTTTTGTTGTAACTTGACAAATAAAATGAACAAGTTACCAAATTGTTGTGTAACTTTTGACTCAACACAGTACTAGTAAACCAATTTTTGTTCTTTTACTATTTCACATGTCATCAAAATTAATCTATGGAAGAAATATTTGGTATCTAATGCCCATGTCTAGCACTGTGGTATTCGTTCAGATAAGGATCTTTTAGACATAAATATTTTGGATATGAAATAAACTAAAATTGCTAAATCTTATCTGATAACTAACAAAATATAAAATAAAAGTAACAAAAAAAAAATTGATTTTAGTTAACTACACACACACATATATATATACACACACACATAAACATACATATGAATAGATAAATACATGACATGTGAAATAGTGGGAAGCTAATGAATGGTTTGTGAGGAATTCTTGTGTTGTGAGATAAAATTGTTGTCTGGGACACGGGGTACCTTACAGAAGGTGATAGAAATTTCTTTAAGGATACACAAATGCTGTTTAACATCTGGTTAATGCTGATCAAGCAAACCAATGAGCAAAAGGTATTCCAACCATGACCACACCCTTTTATTATTGGTATCTGGGACAGATACCAATAACTGAAATGTCCTTCCTTTTTAACCCTTTAATAATTTCGTTACCAACCTGGCTCTGAGTACAAATGTCTTGTTTTCATAAGATCTGAATTATAATCTTCCACCAAATCTTAGTTACAATTAATATCCTTAACACTAGCTTAATGATAACAAAGTTATTTTACTAAATTCCTTGTTATATTTAAAGTAACTGAAAGAAGTACAGAGAATCTCGACAGAAATACAGTAATGAAAGGGCTAACATTTAAACTGGGCATAGGTACAGGAGTGGCTGTGTGGTAAGTAGCTTGCTTACCAACCACATAGTTCCGGGTTCAGTCCCAATGCAAATGTCTTCTACTATAGCCTCTGGCTGACCAAAGACTTGTGAGTGGATTTGGTAGATGGAAACTGAAAGAAGCCTGTCATATATATATATATATATATATATATGTAACTTCTAAACTGGAGTTTGGACAGCATGTTCTTTGTCTATCTCCTTAACTTCTTGGAGATTTTAGGTATAATTATACTAATGTGTCCATCTGTTCTAATTTAATTCAATTCTATGTCTTTGTGCAACTGAAGATTGCTCTGCATTTTAAATTGATGTAATGATTGCATTGTTCAATTAAATGGAATTGCATGAAACGATCATACTGCATTACCTCTGGATATCCTTATTGCTTATTTTGATATATATATATGTATGTATGTGTGTTTGTTCCTCCCAACATCGCTTGACAACCAATGCTGGTGTGTTTACATCTCCATAACCTAGCGATTCAGCAAAAGAGACCAATAGAATAAGTACTAGGCTTACAAAGATTAAGTCTTCAGGTCGATTTGCTTGACTAAATGCGGTGCTCCAGCATGGCTGCAGTGAAATGACTGAAAAGAATAAAAGAATAAAAGGATATCTGGCCAAAATATTCTACCAATATTCAAACTGGCCTGATCCAACTTCTCATACCTACCCTGTAATGCCATTCTAAAAATAAACAATCACATCATCAAAATCTTGAAGCTACAAGATAATGCATGGTTAATCCAAAACAATGTGAATAAATAAGTATTACATTAGGAAGTGAAGGTACATGGGTCAGTGGTTAGAGTGTTGGGTTCACAATCCTGAGGTAGTGAGTTTGATTCCTGGACCGGGCTGTGTATTGTGTCCTTGAGCAAGACACTTTATTTCACGTTGCTCCAGTTCTCTCAGCTGTAGAAATGAGTTGCGGCATCACTGGTGCCAAGCTGTATCAGCCTTTGCCTTTCCCTCAGATAACATTAGTGGGAAGCTAGTATGGAGAGGGGAAGCTGGTATGGAGGGGCAACTGCATAAACAACCTTGTCTGGACTTGTGTCTTGGTGGAGAACTTTCTAGGTGCCTCCTGTGGTCATTTATGACTAAAGGGGGTCGTTACGCCATCATCATCATCGTTTAACGTCTGCTTTCCATGCTGGCATGGGTTGGACGATTTGACTGAGGACTGGCAAACCAGATGGCTGTACCAGGCTCCTATCTGATCTGGCAGAGTTTCTACAGCTGGATGCCCTTCCTAATGCCAACCACTCCAAGAGTGTAGTAGGTGCTTTTATGTGCCACCGGCACGAGGGCCAGTCAGGCGGTACTGGTAATGGCCATGCTTAAATGGTGCTTTTTATGTGCCTCTTGCACAGGAGCCAGTCCAGTGGCACTGGCAACGACTGTGCTCGAATGTTTTTTCACCTGCCACCAGCACAGGTGCCAGTAAGGCGACGCTGGTAACGATCACGCTCAAATGGTGCTTTATCCATGCCACCAGCACGGAACTTTACATTAGATAGAATAATCTGAATACTAAAAAGGTTAAAGCTAGTTGGGTGTGATGATTTCAGGATGATGGTGACATGTAAGAGATATACACCGCCGGAAGCTGAATACATGTCATTGATTGGTTGAAATTACCGAAAAATGACAACTTTAACATGAAATAACTTTGAAAATACAAACTTTTTTCAACAACACTAAGAGTAAAAGATGTTTTATATGACACATTCTACCAGTGTCCGAAGTTTGAACGTGTTTAGTTACAAAAAATTAATTTCTCGATCTGCTGTGAAAAGGTAAAGATCCGCTCCTTCTTCAAAATTTCAGGCCTTGTGCCCCTAGTAGAAAGAATTATATCTAATGAGTTAAATCTAAAATGAAATGAAAATCAAGTGAGTTATCAGCTGTTAAAATGTGTATACATTTTTTTGGACATCCTCTGTGTGTGTGTGTGTGTGTGTATATAAGTCATGTGGTTTAGTGGTCAGGTTATTCGGCTCATGATTGTAGGGTCATGAGTTTGAATGCTGGTGGAACACTGTTCTTAAGACAGCTGGCAAAAATGAATCGTACCTGTAGTTCAAAGGGCCAGCCTTGTCACTTTCTGTGCCACATCTGAATCTCCCTGAGAACTACATTAAGGATACATGTGTCTGTGGCGAGCTTTGTTGGTAATAAAGGGCCTCTCTCACAGTGAAAGGCAGATTGTATGATGCCTATGAGCAAACAGCCATGCTACATGGCAGGGAAACATGAGCTGTGACTACAGAGGACATGCAAAGGCTTGAAAGAAATGAAGCTAGCATGATTTGCTGGATGAGCAATATCAGTGAGCAGGTACAACAGAGAGTAAGTGTCTTGAGGTATCGGATGTACAGAAGACTGCGCTGGTATACTCTTGTACCCTTTTACTTGTTTCAGTCATTTGACTGTGGCCATGCTGGAGCACCGCCTTTAATCGAGCAACTCGACTCCGGGACTTATTCTTTTGTAAGCCCAGTACTTATTCTATCGGTCTCTTTTGCCGAACCGCTAAGTAACGGGGACACAAACACACTAGCATCGGTTGTCAAGCAATGCTAGGGGCACAAACACAGACACACAAACACAGACACACAAACACACACACGCATATATATATATATATACACACGACGGGCTTCTTTTCAGTTTCCGTCAACCAAATCCACTTACAAGGCTTTGGTCGGCCCGAGGCTATAGTAGAAGACACTTGCCCAAGATGCCACGCAGTGGGACTGAACCCGTAACCATGTGGTTGGTAAGCAAGCTACTTACCACGGTCATGAGAAGCACATGAACAAGGACAAATGCATATAGAAGTACTGATTGCTAATTGCTGAGGGAACCTGTGGAGGAGATAGATCCAGGACGATGTGGAGTGAGGTAGTGAAATATGATCTTCCTGTTCTTGAGTCTCATGGAGATGATGACAAGTGACCGAAATTTCTGGGAATTTTTTTGTGCTTGAGAAGACATGTGAAGCTGAGTGAAACCACAGTGAAGGCCAGTGCTGGTGACATGTAAGAGACACTCAATGGGACACTCAGCACAATCTGTAAAGTAGTTGGCATTAAGAAAGGCATCTAGCAGCAGTGGTGGCTCATAGATAAAATTATTAGGAGTGCTGCTTCAGAGAAGTTTTAGCCATTGTTTTAATATTGTGTAAAAGGAAACAAACATAAAAAGCAAATTTATACATAAACTTGATTGGTTCACATTTTAGCCACTGCCAGATAACGTGTTTAATTTATTCACTGAACACCACTGCGAATTCCCCTTGTTTTTTCAAAAATCCCCTCTAAATCACAAAATAAGGGAGGGGTGGAAATATGCCCTATTTTTCAAATCTTGGCAGCAACACTGTAGCTAGAAGCAGGATAATAATCGAATTCTACACTTTATCACATTCAAGAATATAAACATGTTTCTATGCACAACACATGTGGAGTCACAAAGAAACACTACCTTTCACCAGCACACCAGGGTTGGCACTGCATGAAACATAGTGTGCTCTCTCTCCATGGTATACAGCTTCCTATCTTGGACATGCACCAAACACTGCATCGATAGAACTATGGAAGCACCAAACACCGCGTAGCTGGAAATGTGAAGTACACAGTTCTATACAAGGATTTTTGTATTTTTTTCATAAACTAGGAGATGGCTACTGACATTAAGCTTAAGGATTATATAATGTACAAGTATAAAGAAAGAATTAAAGAAGAAAGGACTCATTATATTGAATGTCAAGGATAATATCGAATGGAATTAGGAGGTGTTGCAGTTCCGCAGTGCCTATACATGAGCCGCCACAGTCGAGCAGTAAAAAAGCAAGCCAGAATGGATGACTGGAGTGTGGTGTACCTCTCCAGTTTACCAATTCCAGTCAAACCATCTAAACCATGCCAGCATGAAAAATAGATGTTAAATGATGATGATGATGATATGACAGGCTTCTCTCAGTTTCTGTCTAGCAAATCCATTCACAAGGCTTTGGTCAGTTCAAGGCTATAGTAGAAGACATTTGTCCATGGTGCCATGCAGTGGGACTGAACCCAGAACCATGTGGCTGAGAAGCAAGCTTCTTACCACCCAGCTACACCTGCAACCATACATCATTATTTTTCTAAATTTTACCAACATAATCACAGTCTACTCCATTGCAAACCTAGTCTGCAAAATTTCATAGTTTGAACTTTTCAGAAGGTTACAAGGTCACAATGCACTCTTCCAGCAGCACCCTTACTCTTTTACTCTTTTACTTGTTTCAGTCATTTGACTGCGGCCATGCTGGAGCACCGCCTTTAGTCGAGCAAATCGACCCCGGGACTTATTCTTTGTAAGCCCAGTACTTATTCTATCGGTCTCTTTTGCCGAACCGCTAAGTGACGGGGACACAAACACACCAGCATCGGTTGTCAAGCAATGCTAGGGGGACAAACACACACACACACTTACACATATATACACATATACGACAGGCTTCTTTCAGTTTCCGTCTACCAAATCCACTCACAAGGCATTGGTCTGCCCGGGGCTATAGCAGAAGACACTTGGCCAAAGTGCCACGCAGTGGGACTGAACCCGGAACCATGTGGTTGGTAAGCAAGCTACTTACCACACAGCCACTCCTGCGCCTTTGTTAACTTTCTGTATATCTCTCTTTTTCTCTTTCTTTTTCTTCTCTTTCAATATATCTAAAAACTCTATCTACATACTCATTGCTTTGTTGCTAATATTTCAAATAATTAACGACCCCATCTACAGATAAATAAGTGCATTGCTAATGATTTAAGTAAGAGGTAATACAAACAATGAACTCAATATCTGGCCATTCTTTGCAATGTTTATCTTATAACTTTCACATTTATTAATCTGTAATTGTCATTATTATTTATCTTTCATTTCTTTATCTCTTAACTGAAGATACGTGAATCCTAGTTAGAAGACTGTCGGGCAGTAGTACTTTTCAAAGTAGCTGGTACCAACCCTGGGGGTGTTGTGGAAAATTTGAAATACAGTAAATCCTCGAGTATAATCCGCATTTTTTCCCCAAAATTTAAAGGTCAAAACCTTGTATATATTGGTTGAAATTACCAAAATACGAGAACTTTAATGAGAAATAACTTCGTAAATGTAAGTTTTTCTCAAAAATGCTAAGAGTAAAAGATGTTTTATATGACACATTCTACCAGTGTCCAAAGTTTGAAAATAAGAAGCTATACAAACAATGAACTCAATATCTGGCCATTCTTTGCAATGTTTATCTTATAACTTTCACATTTATTAATCTGTAATTGTCATTATTATCTTTTTTTTTTTTATCTTTCATTACTTATCTCTTAACTGAAGATACGTGAATCCTAGTTAGAAGACTGTCGGGCAGCAGTACTTTTCAAAGTAGCTGGTACCAACCTCGGGGGTGTTGTGGAAAATTTGAAATACAGTAAATCCTCGAGTATAATCCGCATTTTTACCCCCAAATTTAAAGGTCAAAACCTTGTTTATATTGGTTGAAATTACCGAAATACAAGAACTTTAATGTGAAATAACTTTGTAAATATAAGTTTTTCTCAAAAATGCTAAGAGTAAAACATATTTTATATGACACATTCTACCAGTGTCCAAAGTTTGAAAATAAGAGGCAATACAAACAATGAACTCAATATCTGGCCATTCTTTGCAATGTTTATTTATAACTTTCACATTTATTAATCTGTAATTGTCATTATTATTTATCTTTCATTTCTTTATCTCTTAACTGAAGATACGTGAATCCTAGTTAGAAGACTGTCGGGCAGTAGTACTTTTCAAAGTAGCTGGTACCAACCCTGGGGGTGTTGTGGAAAATTTGAAATACAGTAAATCCTCGAGTATAATCCGCATTTTTTCCCCAAAATTTAAAGGTCAAAACCTTGTTTATATTGGTTGAAATTACCGAAATACAAGAACTTTAATGAGAAATAACTTCGTAAATATAAGTTTTTCTCAAAAATGCTAAGAGTAAAACATATTTTATATGACACATTCTACCAACGTCCAAAGTTTGAAAATAAGAGGCAATACAAACAATGTACTCAATATCTGGCCATTCTTTGCAGTGTTTATCTTATAACTTTCACATTTATTAATCTGTAATTGTCATTATTATCTTTTTTTTTTTATCTTTCATTTCTTTATCTCTTAACTGAAGATACGTGAATCCTAGTTAGAAGACTGTCGGGCAGCAGTACTTTTCAAAGTAGCTGGTACCAACCCCAGGGGTGTTGTGGAAAATTTGAAATACAGTAAATCCTCGAGTATAATCCGCATTTTTTCCCCAAAATTTAAAGGTCAAAACCTCGTATATATTGGTTGAAATTACCGAAATACAAGAACTTTAATGTGAAATAACTTCGTAAATATAAGTTTTTCTCAAAAATGCTAAGAGTAAAAGATGTTTTATATGACTCATTCTACCAGTGTCCGAAGTTTGAAAGTGTTTAGCTACAAAAAACTATTTTTTAAAATCTGTTGGTCAAAAGGTAAAGATCCCATTTTTATGCCCATCTCTGTAAAGCAGTTGTTTACCAGGATGGAAATGAGGATCGGTGCATTGTCCTGGTGCAGTTGCTCTGACCTTTTGTGACAAAATCTCTTCTTGAACTCCTTCAAAATCTCTACGAAATCCTGCTTGTTGACTGTCTGGCCAGCGGGAACCCAGTGGATGTAAATGGTGCGTTTGTTGTCGATAAAAGGGGTCATCATGAGATTCCTGGTGGACTTGCTTTGTCTGGTCTCTCTCTTTTACTTGTTTCAGTCATTTGACTGCGGTCATGCTGGAGCACCGCCTTTAGTCGAGCAAATCGACCCCGGGACTTATTCTTTGTAAGCCCAGTACTTATTCTATCGGTCTCTTTTGCCGAACCGCTAAGTGACGGGGACGTAAACACACCAGCATCAGTTGTCAAGCAATGCTACGGGGACAAACACAGACACACAAACATATACACACACACTTATATATATGTACATATATACGACAGGCTTCTTTCAGTTTCTGTCTACCAAATCCACTCACAAGGCATTGGTCGGCCCGGGGCTATAGCAGAAGACACTTGCCCAAGATGCCACACAGTGGGACTGAACCCGGAACCATGTGGTTGGTTAGCAAGCTACTTACCACACAGCCACTCCTGCGCCTATGTGAAAAAACATGTTCAGTTCACACAAGTTAATCCCTAAGCAGTTCGGAGCATTTCATAAATTTCTATAGCATTTTTGCTCAGTCTAACATAAAACTTTGCAAATTGTCTTTAGGTCCTGACTGCATTCTGCAAACTAGCCAGCTGTGAAAAGCAATGTTTAGCAGGGTGTGTTTAAAGTGCTGTTGCAGCTGTCTCCTACAATCTGGAACAACAAAAGTTGGCAGGTCTGCTTGTTAGATGTATAATAATAATATTATAAAATTACAATAATCTAGGACAATTAATATTGCCGCCCCTAAAAAAAGTCTCAAAACTTCTGGAATGCACTTTGTATGCTCCACATCATTTGTAGAAAGGCCCCCTCACCTGATTGGCATAAAGGCAATCATAAGAACACACCAAACCCTGCCACACAGACATGCCGTATCCTCTCTTTGACTCTTCTACTGCTACTACAGTGACCTCGGCTTGTCTTGTGACATCTTTACTCTGACATAACCCCACTCTCACTCACACTCATCTCTCCTCCTCTCACCACCTACATTGTCTTTAATCCCACAGGGCATGCACTTAGTCCTGATGCCCGTTCCTTCCACCCCAGAATATTGACTCTCTGGAAGTACCTCACCGCAAGTCTTTCCAGCAGTTGTTGACTTGAGAAACCTGTATAAATCTTACAGATGTTACAGGAGATCCAAGTGCCATGTGTGCAGCCTCTTCCTCAAGACCAAACATATACACACACATACATACATATATATATATAAAAGGCGGCGAGCTGGCAGAAACGTTAGCACACCGGGCGAAATGCTTTGCGGTATTTCGTCTGTCGTTACGTTCTGAGTTCAAATTCCGCCAAGGTCGACTTTGTCTTTCATCCTTTTGGGGTTGATAAATAAAGTACCAGTTTCACACTGGGGTCGATGTAATCGACTTAATCCATTTGCCCTTGTTTGTCTCCTCTATGTTTAGCCCCTTGTGGGTAGTAAAGAAATATATATATATATATATATATATATATATATAGGCTAACTGGGAAGATAGTTTTTGTATGTGGCAGATGCTCGGGAGCATTAACCTCCGAAAATCTGCAGAAAACAACTTCCGTCACTTTCCAGGGGGAAAAACTAGAAGTAGTTGATAGCTTCCGTTATCTAGGTGACCAAGTCAGTAGTGGGGGTGGGTGCGCTGAAAGTGTAACTGCTAGAATAAGAATAGCCTGGGCAAAGTTTAGGGAGCTCTTACCTCTGCTGGTGACTAAAGGCCTCTCGCTCAGAGTAAAAGGCAGACTGTATGATGCGTGTGTACGAACAGCCATGCTACATGGCAGCGAAACATGGGCTGTGACTGCTGAGGACATGCGTAAGCTCGTGAGGAATGAAGCCAGTATGCTCCGATGGATGTGTAATGTCAGTGTACATACTCGACAGAGCGTTAGCACCTTGAGAGAAATGTTGTACCTAAGAAGCATCAGTTGTGGTGTGCAAGAGAGACGATTGCGCTGGTATGGTCATGTGGCGAGAATGGATGAAGATAGGTGTGTGAGAAAGTGCCAATCCCTAGCAGTTGAGGGAACCCGTGGAAGAGGTAGACCCAGGAAAACCTGGGACGAGGTGGTGAAGCACGACCTTCGAACTTTAGGCCTCACTGAGGAAATGACCAGAGACCGAGACCTTTGGAAATATTCTGTACGTGAGAAGACCAGGCAGGACAAGTGAGCCCAGCCCACTTATGAATGCCTTTCCTCCCTTGGACACAAAGACCGGTTGAGGCAAGCGAAGTCGATATAGAACCTCATCCGACGACAGACACCCATCCCAACCCCCCATGCTTGCGAAGACATGTTGGGGCAAGCGAAATCGAAATCGAAATCGAAACCGAATTGAACCAGCCAGGATCCCTGGCTGGTGGTACGTAAAAAGCACTATCCGACTCGGGGCCGTGGCACGTAAAATACTCCAATGCGACCGTACGACAGGCACCCATGCCAACCCCCTTTGCTTGTGAAGACATGTTGGGGCAAGCGAAATCGAAATCGAATTGAACCAGCCAGGATCCCTGGTCTGGTGGTACGTAAAAAGCACTATCCGACTCGTGGCCGTGGCACGTAAAATACTCCAATGCGACCGTACGACAGGCACCCTTGCCAACCCCCTTTGCTTGTGAAGACATGTTGGGGCAAGCGAAATCGAAATCGAATTGAACCAGCCAGGATCCCTGGTCTGGTGGTACGTAAAAAGCACTATCCGACTCGTGGCCGATGCCAGCACCGCCTCGACTGGCTTCCGTGCCGGTGGCACATAAAATACACCAATCTGACCGTGGCCGTTGCCAGCCCCGCCTGGCACCTGTGCAGGTGGCACGTAAAAAGCACCCACTACACTCACGGAGTGGTTGGCGTTAGGAAGGGCATCCAGCTGTAGAAACATTGCCAAATTAGACTGGAGCCTGGTGCAGCCTTCTGGCTTCCCAGAACCCCGGTCGAACCGTCCAACCCATGCTAGCATGGAGAACGGACGTTAAACGACGATGATGATGATGATGATATATATATATATATATATATATATATATATATATATATAATATATATATATATATTATATATGTATCCACACACACACACATATATATGACGGGCTTCTTTCAGTTTCCATCTACCAAATTCACACACAAGGCTTTGGTTGGTCTGAGGCTATAGTAGAAGACACCCAAGGTGCCATGCAATGGGACTGAACTCAGACTTTTTCAAGAATATTCCTTGAATAAAATTACTTAAATTGTTCTTCCAAGTCAGAATAGAGGAACAATAAATCTACAAATACTGCATTTTGATGTACTGTAAAAAAAACAGCATAAAAAGGTGTGGGAGCAAACTTTTGTATTAAGATCATATAAGCCTAGGGTTATAAATGAAAGTAAAAAAGAAAAAATGAAACCGGCAATATACAAATTTAAACCTGGCTATCAAGAGGCATATGGTTCAGTGGTTAGAGTGTTGGACCCATAATCATGAGGTAGTGAGTTCAATTCCTGGAGTGGGCTGTGTGTTGCGTCCTTGAGCAAGACACTTTATTTCACGTTGCTCCAGTTCACTCAGCTGTAGAAATGAGTTGCAATGTCACTGGCGCCAAGCTGTATTGGCCCCTTTGCCTTTCCCTTGGGTAACATTGGTGGCATGGAGAGTGGAGTCTGGTATGCATGAACATCTGTTGGTCTTTCATAAACAACCTTGTCTGGATTTGTGCCTAGGTAGGGACTCTGGAACTTTCTAGGTGCAATCCCATGATCATTCATGACCAAAAGGGGATCTCTCTATCCAGAGTAAGTGAAAACGAATTAGTAAATACTTCACAGTAAGTAATTAAAGATTATTAGACATTTCTGTTTTAATTTCTCAACGGCATAATTTAGCCAACTTATTAAGGTAGCAGCATAAAAAAACATGGCATTATCATCATTCATCATTCATTTAGCGTCCGTTTTCCATGCTAGCATTGGTTGGACGGTTCAACTGGGGTCTGGGGAGCCCGAAGGCTGCACCAGGCCAGTCAGATCTGGCAGTGTTTCTACAGCATTAATTATATATTAATCAAAAAACAAAATACATTTAAACGTGCAAATATTTGAAAGTTTATGTAAGAAGAATCTATGAATCGCTTTTAAATGTATATGTTTTTAAAATAAAAAAAATATTTTTCTCTAAAATGCTACCTTTATAAGATAACTAAATGATGTTGAGAAATAAAAACAGAACCATATCATCCTGGAGTTTAATTGAATACTGCTATTTACTTATTTGTTCTGCTTACGCTGGATATTTTTATCTTTTTATCTTTTACTTGTTTCAGTCATTTGACTGCGGCCATGCTGGAGTACCACCTTTAGTCGAGCAACTCGACCCCGGGACTTATTCTTTGTAAGCCCAGTACTTATTCTATCGGTCTCTTTTGCCGAACCACAAATTTACGGGGACATAAACACACCAGAATCAGTTGTCAAGCAATGCTAGGGGGACAAACACAGACACACACACATATATACGACGGGCTTCTTTCAGTTTCCGTCTACCAAATCCACTCACAAGGCTTTGGTCGGCCCGAGGCTATAGAAGAAGACACTTGCCCAAGGTGCCACGCAGTGGGACTGAACCCGGAACCATGTGGTTGGTAAGCAAGCTACTTATCACACAGCCACATAGCCAAAATTATTTTTTCACATTCCCATCTATATTTTCAAATCTCCACCAATATATTCCAAAACTATTTCTAATTTAGACACAAATCGGGCAATTTAAAGAGAATAAGATTAATATCCCAGTAACATATTTTATTATAAACCCAGGGAGAATGAAAAGCAAATTTGAGTTGGGCGGGATTTGAACACAAAATGTAAAGAACAGGCGATCTTTCGGAGAAAGTATATCAAGCTTTAAAGTATTTGTTCTGCAATTTCCGTAAAAATTTCTTATTCAATTCTTTTTAGCTGATTCGCTTATGTTTATGTATGGTATGTGTGTGTGTGTGTGTGTGTGTGTGTGTATGTATGTATGTATGTACGTACGTACGTACATACGTACGTACATACGTACGTATATATGTATGTATGTATGTATGTTTGTATGTATGTATGTGTAACTGTATATGTAAATATACGCGTTTATGTGCATGTATGTATATTTATGTATGTATGAGTTTAACAAATTTATAATTAACAACATAAATTTAAACCCTTCTAACTTCTTTATTATAAATATTCCAAAACAATAACAACGGTATTTGTCATAGGCATGCAAAGCTTTATCAAGAGTAGATCTTTCGAAAGTTTTCAGATTAAGGTTTGTAGATGAGAAATCGATAACGATCCTGATATGCTTTGGTCGAAGTCTCAGAAACGACATATGACCAAAAGAAATGAGAGGAGGGGAGGCAGTGCGTTGAAATAAAATAGAGTTACCTGCCCTTATTCTCAGACTTAGGCGATGACTTGATCTCAGTCATGAGAAAGAGTTCTTCAACAACAACGTGACACACAAGTTGTCATTTACTGTAACATTAGCAGCAGGAAGAACAACAACGAGAGCAACATTTCTTGTTCGCAGATTACTCATGGCTATAATTATATGAATTACATCAATTAATTAACACAACTCACTTCTGCAATAACGACTTTTTTTTTTATCCCAGTACAAAATGTTTGGAAAAGAACCACATCCTTCGGCCCTCGATATATAATAACTGTTTACTTTTAAATCTAAAAAAAAGGTGGAAAAAGAAAAAGAAGATAAAGGAAAACAAAACGAAAACATTGACAAACTTTGATTGCATTCTCTCTACTTATATTCTATCTATATACTCAGAGAGAAAGAGATGCGTAAATATACATAGTTATATATAATACTAAGCCTATATATATATATATATATACATACGTACTTGTTTTTAAGTGTCAAATCAACGAAGAAAAACAACATGAAGGTAGAAATATTAAAAGTTATTCTACTTATTGCCCTCTTCGTAGTCACCGTGGTATGTGGTTTTCTTCCTGTCAAACTGGTTTCCTACTCCCAACGACAAACGGCCCAGGGTGGTACTACACGGCAGTCCAATCGGAAGCGGTAAACTATTTTATTAATTTTATTATTATCATCATTATTATTATTATTATTATTTAAGACGTCGCACTGTATCCAATATTGTGATGTTGATTGAAGATATTGTGTGTCTACCGAGGGGTTTGTTCTGTCTGTCAAGTCACAAGGACCCCAGACAGACAGTATTTTACGCAATACACATGCAGTTCCAACTAATGCCGATTTTTGCAATACCCTAGATCGTAGAGTATTTCTAAGGTTTCCAGAGGTTTTTTTTTTTTTTTTTTTAGATTGGGTGGTATTCAACCCAGTGCCCCGATGACAATAGGGACAACTTTTATGTTTGACCCTCGTAGTTGCCACCACCACCACCGCTACTATTACTACTACATTCATCAGCACCCCGAGACTTTTGTGATATTATGTTATTGTTATTGGAAGTTGAAATAGTTGTTGGTACTGTTGTTGATGTATTCGAAATTGCCGAGCCTTTATAAATTTCATCTGCATTTTGTGGATACCTTATTAGAATATGCCTGTTTTTGATAATGTTTCATTTGTTATATATATATATAATAAAGGGTGAAATATAATCAATTTAATAAGGGATATGAATACAGATGTTCAAATTATGCAAGAAATCCTGCTTGAAACTTTCAAAAAGTGCATGATGTATTTCTTTATTGCCCACAAGGGGCTAAACATAGAGGGGACATACAAAGGGATTAAGTCAATTACATAGACTCCAGTGCGTAACTGGTACTTAATTTATCGACCCCGAAAGGATGAAAGGCAAAGTCAACCATGACGTACTATGTACACTGGTTCAAACAATACTATCCCATAGGCATAACTACAGATTGGTGCCCCTGTCTTTGTTTTCTCATAACTTTCTGAAAATACGTTTGTTTTTTGTTGTTTTATTTTTAACGGAACTTCGCAGGGTTACATTTTCAAGAATGTAGCTTAGGATCATGTTAAAATTTAGGGAACAAAAACAAAACTAGATAAAAGTAGTTACAATAGGCAAGTAATAGAGAAACAAGTCAATGAGTTTAAGTTTAACAGATGTTGCTTGTGTGTGTGCGTGTGCGTGCATGTTTGTTCTTGTGTGAGTGAGTGTGTGCGTGCGTGCTTGTTCTCTTTTTGTGTATTTATGTGTGTGGAATGTAGATATAACAAAAACAATGTCACATTTTAAACGTGGAGAAAAAAAGCCTTGCCTACTTGTTCTTACCTGCTTCATCCGTAAATTTTCAAGCAGAAAACTAGATCAACGTTGTAAAAGCCGTATAGTAGTCCATATGTTTTTTTTTTTTTTTTTTTTAAAAACACCAAAGAGTCGAAATATTGTAACATGCATGAAGGTTCGCCAAAGAAGAAATGTAAATTAACACTTAATGAAAGGAAATGCGAAAGAAAGAAATATAAATGACATTAATCGACGTTGATCTCGTTTTCTGCTTGGAAATTTACGGATTTTTAAATGCATAGTAAGCAGGTGGACGATTATCTATTTAAGAATTTATTCAACTTGTTTAAAGCATTTGAGGTATATATATATATATATCACATGGTTCTGGGCTCACTGCGGGGCACTTGGGAATAAGTGTTATCTACAATTACCTCGGGCCCACTAAAGCCTTGTGAATGGATTTGGTAGACAGAAACCGAAAGAAAGCCCGTTGTGTGTATGTATGTATGTGTGTGTATATATGTATATATATATATATATATATATATATATATATATATATATATATATATGCGTGTGTGTGACCCCACACCGCTTGACAACCGGTGCTGGTGTGTTTACGTCCCCGTAACTTAGCGGTTTGGCGTAAGAGATTGATAGAATAAGTACCAGGCTTAAAAAAAAAAGAAAGAAAAACGGCAGTGTTAATGATAAGATAGAAATCATAACCAAAACAAGTCGATTCATTCCACTAAAGTTGATTCTGTTTATTTCTCTAAAATGCAGCACGGATTTTTGTCAGTGAACAGGTCGCGGTGTTAAAGCGACGAAAATATTTTGACAAATTGAACTTAAATGTTGAAGTGAATCGAACGGCTTTTGTGTGTTTCTTAAATACCTTCCACGCTGCAATTGTTTTCGTTTCAGCACACACTCTCAGATCAATTCACTTGCTATGCAAGTACATCTCCGTAACTACATTATGTATGTTTAATTCATCATCATCATCGTTTAGCGTCCGTTTTCCATGCTAGCATGGGTTGGACGGTTCTACTGGGGTCTGTGAAGCCAGAAGGTTTCATCAGGCCCAGTCAAATCTGGCAGTGTTTCTACGGCTGGATGCCCTTCCTAACGCCAACCACTCCGTGAGTGTAGTGGGTGCTTTTTACGTGCCACCCGCACTGGTGCCAGACAGAGCTGGCAAACGGCCACGAACGGATGGTGCTTTTTATGTGCCAGAAAAAAGGGAGAAAGAAAAACAAGGCGGTTCCCCAGCTTGGCTGAAGTGTAATGACTGAAACAAATAAAAACTTAAAAGGCAGGAGTGGCTGTGTGGTAAGTAGCTTGCTTACCAACCACATGGTTCTGGGTTCAGTCCCACTGCGTGGCACCTTGGGCAAGTGTCTTCTGCTATAGCCTCGGGCCGACCAATGCCTTGTGAGTGGATTTGGTAGACGGAAACTGAAAGAAGCCTGTCGTATATAGGTATATATATATATATGTGTGTGTTTATGTGTCTGTGTTTGTCCCCCTAGCATTGCTTGACAACCGATGCTGGTGTGTTTATGTCCCCGTCACTTAGCGGTTCGGCAAAAGAGACCGATAGAATAAGTACTGGGCTTACACAGAATAAGTCCCGGGGTCGAGTTGCTCGACTAAAGGCGGTGCTCCAGCATGGCCGCAGTCAAATGATTGAAACAAGTAAAAGAGTAAAAGAGTATATATATTTATATGTATGTACATGAAACAAAACAAAAAAAACAAACAAAAACAAATCTCAGCTTGTTGATGAAGGGCTTGTACTCATTCAGTCGAATTCCAAGAATTGAGCTCTTTCAGTATTTGGTTACGGAAGTAAAATAGATATCTAAAAAATAGATAAATAGTTTGAAAGCTTAGTCAGATAAGGATGGTTTAATTCACATGACCGTTTCCACTACTGCTCAGAAACTGGTGATGGGATGAGAGGGAGAAACTTATATAATCCTTAAAATCCTTAAAAATGTTTTAGCCCAAAGGCCGCGGCCATGTTGGGGCACCACCGCTCTTTTCTCTTTTACTCTTTTTTACTCTTTTACTTGTTTCAGTCATTTGACTGCGGCCATGCTGGAGCACCGCCTTTAGTCGAGCAAATCGACCCCGGGACTTATTCTTTGTAAGCCCAGTACTTATTCTATCGGTCTCTTTTGCCGAACCGCTAAGTAACGGGGACATAAACACACCAGCATCAGTTGTCAAGCAATGCTAGGGGGACAAACACAGACACACAAATATACACACACATACATATATATTTACATATATCCGACAGGCTTCTTTCAGTTTCCGCCTACCAAATCCACTCACAAGGCATTGGTCGGCTCGAGGCTATAGCAGAAGACACTTGCCCAAGATGCCACGCAGTGGGACTGAACCCGGAACCATGTGGTTGGTAAGCAAGCTACTTACCACACAGCCACTCCTGCGCTGTTTACAGAAGTTCTAACTCAAGTTCTTGCAATAATGTGAAGTTTGCTTGAAGTACCCCAATGACCGGGTGATTTGGGCCATAATCACAAAGAGAATATCTTCTCCCATTTCATTATCAAAGCTTTTAAACAACAATGTGTCTTAGAATTTTGATGGGTGACCACTTGAGAAACCTAGGAAACCTCTATGTGATTATAAACCCTGCTAAAATTAATAGTCAAATCTCCCTCAAATCACCCTACCATATTCTTTTCTACTCTAAGCACAAGGCCTGAAATTTTTTTTGGGGGGTCAGTTGATTCGATCAACCCCAGTATGCAACTGGTACTTAATTTATCAACCCTGAAAGGATGAAAGGCAAAGTCAACCTCGGCGGAATTTGAACTTGGAATATAAAGACAAACGAAATAACGCTAAGAATTTCACCTGGTGTGCTAATGTTTCTGCCAATCACCCTACCATATTGGGAAAAAATATATAGACTTCAAAAATGGGGTGATTATATTTTGAATGGTTTTGATCATAAGATCTGCTTAAGCAGGGGTTGACTATGAGCATAGTAATCATGTGTATGTTTAGCAATCATGTGTATGTTTAAAGTACAGGCATATCTCAACTTATGTCAGTAACTGGTTCCAAGATATGTGACTTGGTTCAAAAAATGATGTAACACAAAGAAAGGCTGTGTGGTAAGAATAGGTACAGGCACATCTGTGTGGTAAGAAGCTTTCTTCCTAACTACATGGTTGTGGGTTCAGACCCACTATGTGGCACCTTCGGTAAGTGTCTTCTACTATAGCTTCAGGCTGACCAAATCCTTGTGAGTGGATTTGGTAGACAGAAACTGAAAGAAGCCCATTGTGTGAATATATATATATATATATCATCATCATCATCGTTTAACGTCCGTTCTCCATGCTAGCATGGGTTGGACGGTTCGACCGGGGATCTGGGAAGCCAGAAGGCTACACCAGGCTCCAGTCTTATCTGGCAATGTTTCTACAGCTGGACGCCCTTCCTAACGCTAACCACTCCGTGAGTGTAGTGGGTGCTTTTTATGTGCCACCCGCACAGGTATATATATATATATATATATTTCAAAATGTGACCGCATGTGTACCGTTGGCGATTTTTTTTTCTCCGTCTTCCCTTCTCTAGATCTTTCCTTTTCCTATGTTTCTGACGAAGAGCTCCGCTCGAAACGTAAAACCCTCCTTCTTCCCTTCCTTCCTGAGCGTCCAATAATACTATATTCGTTCCACGTCCTCGCGTTGTTGTGTTTTCATGTTTAGATTAACTTTATATATATATATATATGTGTGTGTGTCTTTGTGACTGTGTCCCCCCATCACTGTTTGATAACTGGTGTTGGTGTGTTTACATCTCCGTAACTTAGTGGTTTGGCAAAAGAGACAAATAGAATAAGAACTAGGCTTAAGAAATTAGTCCTGGGGTTGATTTGTTCGACTAAAACCCTTCAATGTGGTGCTCCAGCATGGCCGCAGTCAAATGAGTAAAGCAAATAAAAGAATTATATCTGTTTTAAGAATAGTTTGTGCATATTTTGATTTTCCTCTTTTACTTGTTTCAGTCATTTGACTGCGGCCATGCTGGAGTACCGCCTTTAGTCGAGCAACTCGACCCCGGGACTTATTCTGTGTAAGCCCAGTACTTATTCTATCGGTCTCTTTTGCTGAACCGCTAAGTAACGGGGACATAAACACACCAGCATCGGTTGTCAGGCAATGCTAGGGGAATAAACACAGACATACAAACACACACACGCATATATATATACATATACACGACGGGCTTCTTTCAGTTTCCGTCTACCAAATCCACTCACAAGGCTTTGGTCGGCCCGAGGCTATAGTAGAAGACACTTGCCCAAGGTGCCACGCAGTGGGACTGAACCCAGAACCATGTGGCTGGTAAACAAGCTACTTACCACACAGCCACTCCTGCGTCTATTCAGTTTTGCTTTTCAAGTGTTTTTTAAAATAATTTTTTATGCTTTTAAATGATATTTGGTGAAACCAACTTTAAGATTGGATAAATTGACTTGAATAGATGTAACTTGAAATGATGTAAGTTGAGGTATACCTCTGTGTATATGTTCGTGTGTGTATATATACATGAATTGAAATTTTCTCCTTAGTGTTTAGCTTCTAGATCAGGGGTTGGCAAAGGAATTGTTGATAACTTATAGAATCCCCATCATGTAAATTTCTAAAAACCCTTCAAGGCAGTGCCCCAACATGGACACAGTCTAATGACTGAAACAAGTAAAAGATAAAAAAAAAATATACTTAAAGAAGCCTGTCGTATATATGTATATATATATATATGTGTGTCTGTGTTTGTCCCCCTAGCATTGCTTGACAACCGATGCTGGTGTGTTTACGTCCCCGTCACTTAGCGGTTCGGCAAAAGAGACTGATAGAATAAGTACTGGGCTTACAAAGAATAAGTCCCGGGGTCGATTTGATCGACTAAAGGCGGTGCTCCAGCATGGCCGCAGTCAAATGACTGAAACAAGTAAAAGAGTAAGAGTTATGTGTATGTGTGAACACAGTATGGCTGAAAGGTTAAGAAGTTCACATGTAAACACGAGGTTGCAGGTTCAATCTTACTGTATGACATCTTGGACATACATCATTTTGAATGGGTTGCCTTGGATTGATCCATACCGGGTGAGTAAATCTGGATTGACAGAAACTGTACAGATGCTTGCTTATCAGATGGATTGTTCCTGTTATTCATAAGGTACACCTGAGGACTACATTAAATGTACAAATGTCTGTGGAATACTCAGCCACTGATTGCTAATTCAGTTGATCAGGCAACTGAATTCTCATCACTGAATGACAGAGATCCACCATATCATCATCATCAGTGTATGTGTATGTATATATATATATATATATATATATACACAGGGTGTCCATAAGTTACCTTATACTATTCTGTATGATGATATTTGCACAAACTAGTATGGAAGTTACTACATAATGCAAGGACTAATCTTTTCTTTTTACTTGTTTCAGTCTTTAGAGCACTGTCTTGTAGAATTTTAGTAGAATAAATTAACCCCAATATATTTTGCTTCTTTAAGGCTAGTACTTATCCTATCGGTGTCTTTTGCCAAACCATTAAGTTATGCGGTCATACACATATCAGCACCTGTTGTCAAGCAGTCACAGGGGACAAACACAGACACACATACACGTACATGTGTGCACACCCTCACCCCCACACACCCACGCACACACACATTAATATATGTGCGATGGGTTTCTTTCAGTTTCCATCTACCAAATCCACTCACAAGGTTTTGGTTGACCCAAGGCTATAGCTGAGGACACTTGGTCTAGGTACTGCACAGTGGGACTGAACCTGGAACCATATGTTTGGGAAGCATGCTTCTTATCACACAGTATGGCTGTGTCTAGATAATGAAATTATATTGTTCCTTGATACATGGTCAGTCGTGTTTCTGCTCAATGATAAGACAATGCCTGGCTCACATTCTAATCCTGAGTGAAATATAAGTACAAGCATACTCCAACTTATGGTGGTTATTGATACAAAGACATGTGACTTGACTTGGAAAATGACATAACATTAAAAAAATATTTACTAACTTATATTTCACTATTGAATTTAACTTGTATTCGTTTTAATTAATGGTTTGTACATATTTTCACATGTGTTTTGTTTGATTTTCCACTTAGGTATTGGTTTAAGGTGATTTTTAAAATCTTATGCTTTTGAATATGTTTGCTGAGACCAACATAAAGTTGAATAAGTTAACTGAAGTCGAGCTTTATATCTTCCAATAATTTCTTCAAAAAAAACACCCCCCAAAATGATGTAAAATCGAAAATGACGTAACTTGAAATCATGTCCATTGCTAGGGTGGGTGGGGGCACTGGATAGCACTGACCCCTTATTATTCAATGGTGCACCCTTAGATTTAGAAAATACCGTTTACAAATATCTTCCCGTAATACATTTCTTGAAGTCTGACTAACATGCCAGTCACTAAGGGGCTGCACTGGACGGCACTACCCCTTCATTTTTCAATGGCACACCCTTTCTTGAAGTCTGACTAACATGCCAGTCTCTAAGGGGGTGCATTGGATGGCAGACTAACATGCCTGTCACTAAGGGGGTGCACTGGATGGCACTACCCCCTCAATTTTCAATGGCACACTCTTTCTTGAAGTCTGACTAACATGCCAGTCACTAAAAGGGTGCACTGGACGGCACTACCCCCTCAATTTTCAATGGCACACTCTTTCTTGAAGTCTGACTAACATGCCAGTCACTAAGAGGGTGCACTGGATGGCACCACACCCTCAATTTTCAATGGCACACCCTCAAATTTAGAAAATATAGTTTACAAAAATCTTCCTGCAGTACAAAGTGGTGCCAACTGAGAATATTCTGAGGCACCCCCCAGGCACCAAAGTCTGGTGATGGGCTTGAATGAAACAATGTGAGTTTAGGTATGCTTACATTACACTTGGTTTACGTCTTTTAATTCTAAATTAGATCTTGAGCCCTTGAAATATATAGTACCCTCCAGTAGTGCGCCCTGGTAAATTTGCAGCAGATTAAAGGGAATGCTACTACTGTGTGTGTGTGTGTGTGTATATATATATATATATATATGTGTGTGTGTGTGTGTGTATAT
>NC_043012.1:8035930-8059821 GCF_006345805.1 Octopus sinensis
AAGTTCATCATCATCATCATCATCGTTTAACATCCGTTTTCTGTGCTAGCACAGGTTGGACGGTTCGACCGGGGTCTGGGAAGCCAGGGGCTGCACCAGGCTCCAGTCTGATCTGGCAGTGTTTCTACAGCTGGATGCCCTTCCTAACGCCAACCACTCTGCGAGTGTAGTGGGTGCTTTTTACGTGCCACCGGCACAGGTGCCAGGGGAATCTGGCATCAGCCATGATCGGTTGGAGCTTTTAACGTGCCACCGGCACGGAAGTCAGTCAAGGCAGCGCTGGCATCGGCCACGTTCAGATGGTGCTTTTTATGTGCCACCGGCACAGGTATCACAACTACAGAAGTTACGAAGATATAAACACACCAACACTAGTTGTCACATGATGGTGGAGGACAAATGCAAACACAGACACACACAAACATACATATTAGGGACCTCTTTCAGTTTCTGTCCACCAAAGCCACTCACAAGGTTTTGCTCAGCCCAAGGCTGTAGTAGAAGACACCCATCTACGTTGCCATACAGTGGTACTGAACCTGGAACCATGTGGTTGGTAATCAAACTTCTTACCACACAGCCACTCCTGCACCTTTATTTATTTTAATTTTGGTTTTTGTCTACCTAGGACTATATTATCTAATGTGTCCTTTTCTTTTTCTTTATTTTTTTTCAAGGTGGTTGAATTAGGCAAATATATTTCTAAGGCATTGTTTCACAGTTGGATGTCATTCCTGTCACTAACCTGTTTTAATAACAAATATTTATTTACAAATATTTTAATAACAAATAAATAAAAGGTGTAATTTGAATGATGTTCAACAGCTGTTATTTCTAGCAAGTCGAGCAACCATGCAGAGGTATACTTGTTTAGCTTTATTAATAGAAGTTATCAGTATTTCTGGCCTGCTCGCTCAGTCAGCAGGGTGGCGTCATTTGAAGGCTAAAACAATGTGAAGCGCATTGTGACCAGTGATGTGTGGCAACATCTGATAGCCTGGTCGGTCACAGTGATCAGCATTTCAGTAATCTACCTGTACCCCTCTTACAGGTCCTACACTGTTCTACGCTTCGCTGACCCCCATTTTCCACCCCCACCCCCCACCATGTTTAAAAAATGATAGATAAATATGAAATATGTAATTCATAAGTTATAAAATATTTCTATTGATTTTTATATATATATATATTTTTTATATTTATTTAATGGTCAATTAGTTTAAATACACAAACACAGGAAGACAGACATTAAATGATGATGATGATGATGATGATGTCACATGCATATGTTGATACACGTACAAACATACATTAATACATGCACACACACACACACACACACACACACATACACTGAGACACATGCAAACATACAATTGATAGACATACATAGTTACATACAGTGATCTTCATACTTACACAGTGCACACCACACACACACTCACACACACACACACACACACACACACACACACACACACACACACACACACATACACTGAGACACATGCAAACATACAATTGATAGACATACATAGTTACATACAGTGATCTTCATACTTACACAGTGCACACACACACTCACACACACTCACACACACACACACACACACACACACACACACACACACAACACATACACTGAGACACATGCAAACATACAATTGATAGACATACATAGTTACATACAGTGATCTTCATACTTACACAGTGCACACACACACACACACACACACTCACACACACACTCACACACACACACACACACACACACACACACACATGTGAATATGAGCAAGCTGTTTGTGCACCTGTTTGTTTCTATTGTGCCAAAAATTGAAACCACTCCTCCTCCTCCCCTCCACCACCACTACCACCACCTCCTCCTCCTCCTCCTCACTTGGTCTTGTTTGCTCTGGTCGATTCTTAGAGAGCAGACAGAGCAGTCTGTTGTCACAGAAGTCTCTTTCCAACAGATTATATGCTTTGATAATTGGATTTAATTATCACGGGAGACATTCAACATCTTAGTACCAATCTCGAAATCCTTAGCTGTCCCCAGCAGAGCAGTTTTTTTTTTTGGGGGGGGGGGGCTTGCTCTACTCTCATGTCAATTCCGACTTCTTTGACATATTTCTCAAACTTGGCTGTTAGTGCTCCGAGCACCCCTACAACTACAGAAATGACCGACACTCTCCTCATAGTCTAGATTCCTGCCAATTTTGTCTCTTAGTACTATGTACTTTTCAATCTTTTCTAGTTCTTTGTCACTTATGCATGCATCCCCAGGTATTACAATATCTATAATCTTGGTTTCCTTTCTTCCGTTATCTACCACAACAATGTCTGGTCTCCGAGCATTAATTAGGAAGTCACAGTGGATCATAAAATCCCACAATATCTTATATTAATTTTTCTCGGTGATTCCTTCTGGTTCATGTTCGTATCATTTCCGTGCTTTGTCCAAGCTGTACTTTTTACATAATCTCTATTATTATTATTATTATTACTATTATTATTATTATTATTATTATTGAGGCAGAATTGTCAGTGTTTCAGACAAAATGCCTCTAAGCATTTTGTCTGTCTTTTGCATTCCGAGTTCAAATTCTACTGAGGTTAATTTTGCCTTTCATTCTTCCTGGGTCAATTAAAAAAGTACCAGTTGAATAATCGACTTACCCCTCCTCAAAATTGCTGGTCTTGTTCCAAAATTTGAAATCATCATCATCATTATTATTATCATTAAGCTAGCAGAATCGTTAGCCAGCTGGACAAGATGCATAGTGGCATTTTGTCTCTCTTGCATTCCGAGTTCAAATTCCACTGAGGTTGACTTTGCCTTTTACCCTTTCAGGGTTGATGAAATAAATACCAGTTGTGCACTGGGGTCCTTGATATTGATTTACCCTGTCCCTTGAAATTGCTGGCCTTGTACCAACACTGTGAAACCATTATTGGCAAGCTGGCAGAATCATTAGTATGCTGACCAAAATGCTTAGCACCATCTAAGTTCTAAGTTCAAATTCTGCCAAGGTCGACTTTGCCTTTCATCCTTTTGGGAGTGCGGTGGGTTTGATTAAATAAGTACCAGTTGCGCAGTGGGGTTAATGTAATTGACTTATCCCCTCCCTTGAAATATATGTGTTTGTGCCAAAATTTGAAATCATTATTATTATTATTATCATTATTACTTTTATTATACTGCTGAGGTCAACTTTGCCTTTTGTCCTTTTGGAGTTGATAAAATAAGTACCAGTTGAGCACTGGGGGTCAATGTAATTGACTTAAACATCCCTTGAAATTGCCGGCCTTGTGCCAAAATTTGAACCCATTATTATTATTATTATTATTATTAAGGCAGAATTGCTAGCATGCCAGGCAAAATACGTAGCAGTATTTCATCTGTCCTCACGTTTTGAGTTCAAATGCCATTGGGGTTGACTGCCTTTCATTCCTTTTGGGGGGGTTGATAAATTAAATACCAGTTATGCACTGGGGTCAGTGTAATCAACTAGTCCCCTCCCCCAAAATGTCAGGCCTTGTGCCTATAATAGAAAGAATTATTATTATTATTATTATTATTATTATTATTATTATTATTTTTATTACTACTATTATTATTAATATTATTATTATTATTATTGTCACTCCCTTGTCTTTGGACTTATTTCAACCATATTCCATTTTATACTCTCACCTCCGGTGCCTTCGTCTTCCAGGATAAGGAATGCAAAAAAAAAATAAATGAACAAAAACATTTATTTTTGAAATATGGAAATTTAAGAACGAGTGAGAAGCATGAATTATCTCTTCCTGCCAATAAAAGACATTTTAGTTTTTTCTTTAATATTTACAATAAGGTGAAAATGTTGAAGTTTACCGGGCATGCTGTTGATTACTGACATAGTTTTGTTTTCTATAAATTCTCTCACATATGTAAATATTATGTTCAAAAGGTTATGAAACAGCTGTAATCATATGGAAGTCATTTCAGAAACAAAATCTATCTTCACTTCTCACATGTCCTGACTTTATGCTTTATTTACTCCTCACTGATAATTTACTGCTCAAATTTTCTGGATTTTCTGTTACATAGACACATTATATTACACTGCATTATAATTGATTACTATGTAAACTGATAGCCTATTCCAAATGAAGAGCTTACTGTGATAGTCACAGTGAATCCATATTATATATATATATATATATATGGTTTATTGAGTGTAGCTCTATGGATAAACTTACATCTGTTTAAACTGTTCATAGATTCTGTTGAAATGGATTAAAGTTGTTTGTCTGACTAACACTAGTAAACTATATCTCCATTCTACTTATTGTACTGAATGCATAGTTGAATATTGATTGGCCTAACAAGCCTTTTGACTGGTAACCCATCTCTCTCACTCTCTCCCACTCTCTCTCTCTCTCTCTCTCTCTCACACATACCGTATATACTGGCATATTGGATAGAATTTGAACTTCAAAAATATCATCCCCAAACTAAGGGTTATCTTATATACCCCGTATAAAATCTGAACCTTAACTTCCTGTGGTTTAGAGAAACCCCAATGTCAATGGAGGACAGTATAAAGCATTCGCATGAATCCTATGGTTCTACAGCACAGTATTTTCTACTGATGCATGTATGTTTGGGAGGCTGGATTAATAGTAAGATTATATTAAAATAACTGCACAGTAAACTTAGTGGACTATTTGCAACAGTTGACAATCAGAAAATGTAAACAATCAGCCCAGACCTCAGGGTCTGTTCTGTTTATACTGCTTCATTAGAGCACTCTCTCATACAGTGCTCATCCAGCCAAGGGCTTTCAGGACAAGTGTAGATTATAGTAGCAAACCTATGTACTGGTACCTTCTGTGACTGGCCAGTTCGTGTCAGTCAGACCAATAACAATAAACCGGGCATGGCTGTGTGGTTAGGGAGCTTGCTTCCCAACTACATGGTTTCGGGTTCAGTCCCACTGCGTGGCACTTTGGGTAGGTGTCTTCCACTATAGCCCCGAGCCAACCAGAGCTTTGTGATTGAATTCGGTAGGTGGAAGTTACTGCCGTGTGTGTATGTGTGCGTATAGCTGCTCGGTGCCTCTCCGAAAGAGAGAGAGGGTTACAGTTATTGGATACTATTAAACATTTACAGAAAGAGTTTCTTGAAAAGGCTCAAGTTGTGAGTCTTTCGTAAGCTGCAGTACTCTCACTGGGTGAACACTAATTTCCAGCAACTGTAAAACTGTAAAACTCACGGCTCCAAGTGATAAATGAAGGAAATATGAAGCTGGTTTTAAGCTGAAAGTGGTGGCATAGGCCAAGTCCCACAACAACCGTGCTGCTGGTGTAACTAAGAAGATGGTAAGAGTTTGGAGATTAAAGGAAGACTAATCCAGAAGTATGCCCCGGACAAAATGTGCAATGAGAAGAGGCATTTCACTCTGGTCAATTCTTGAGAAGCATGTAGCATACGTGGTTCATGAGCAGTGTCAAAACGGCTACGTTGTTTCAAGACCAATAGTCTTCTGAAGCAAGACAAAATTTACATATTAAAGCAAATACTAGCAGTGTACTATATAACAGCATTTCTAATATATTACGATATAATATTATACATACCATATGTAAATCTGTAAATCCATTTAAAGTAAATGATGCTATTATGGTATACTTGACACCATGTTCTTGTAAAATAACTGATGCCTAAGTTATATCACAACAGTAGTAGTTACACCAGCCACATACATTTGATGTGTATTATAGTAGGTAATTTACAATATTCGGTCACTTTTTGAAAAGAACTGGATAAATTTTAAACAACCAAGACTGTAAAATTATTGCATACAAAGTTTACTGATTGAAACATTGTTAATATGCTATTGAAATACAAGAAAAACAGAGGCTTAAGGGGCCACCGGGGAAGCTACAACTCACATGGCTCCTTTAGCTGTGAACCTCACACCTTCGGTGCTTAAGCTATTTTCCACGAAAACTTGGGGTAGTCTTATTCAACAAGTATAGCTCAAAAATTTAAATGGAAATCCTGGGGACCATCCTGTACATCCAGTTGTATTATATGCTGGCATATATGGTTTATGTATATATCCTATATCTATCTGCTTACTAAATCCCTTGGGCAGAGTTTCTCAACCTTGTTTTGTTCCACATTCCACTTCAATAATCCAAGAAAAGAAAGTGCATCCCATGGACAAAGTTTATAACACAAACACATGGCGTATGTTCAGAAGAAGCTTTAATTAAAATTTTTTTGCAGATTTTATTCACTTGTTATGTCCTTGCACCCTTTTCTGAACTCCCCCACTCCAGTGGTGGTACTTGCAGCTGACTTTGAGAAACAATGCCCTAGGGTTATATATAAATCATACTTTATTAGGAGAAATTCTCAAGATAACAAGATAACAAAAATTTAGTTTCCCCCAGCAAAAATCTCATATTTCCAATTTTTTATGTATACAAGATCTGAAAATGTTCACATACATATTTACACACACACACACACACACATACACGCATGTGTGCGCACACATATACATACACGCATGTACACACACATACACACACACATGTGCGCACACCCCCACACACACACACACAAATTCTCTCCTTCTTCTCTGCATGCAAACACTTGTACATGGACACACATATAAACATATACAATTGTATATCATGAAACCTATCCAGATTTTATTGTATAATTTTAAAATAAAGTGTTACTGAGTTTATCAGTTATTGCTATGGTCCTTTACAATCTACTGCCAAGCACATGAACAGTGTAACCATCAATTTGTCCTGATGATCAGGCTGAGATGGTCTTGATATATTTCTAGACTAATGGATCTAAGAATGTTATTGTTTTATTGTTCCAAAACATTCATAAGGGACAAATAAAGAAATATTAAAAAAAATCTTTAATAAAAAAATTAAACTTTATTCTTGTTGTGTTTTTAATAATACACATAATATATATGCATAGGTGTTATCAAAAAGTTCCAGGACTAGTTCCGTAGCATGCCAAAAGATGGCAGCACATGTTTGCATGTGCAGTGAGAATTAGTAGTAATCTCCATGAGACAGCGTGCCAAGTGACATTGTTATGTTTACTTTGCAAGTTGTGAAATTTGTGTTTTTGTGATCATGTGTTTGCTGTAAGTCTGCGATTTTGTCATGGACAGGAACAAAGATCCAATGTGAAATTTGTGTTAAACTTAGGAAGTCTGCTACAGAGACATTGAGCATGCTTCAGCAAGCTTACGGCATCTAGGCAGTGGGTCGTATGCAATGTTTTGAATGCCATTTAAATTGGTAGACAGAAGCTGAAAGAAGCCCGTTGTATATATGTATATATACATATATATATGTATGCGTGTGTGTGTGTGTGTGTGTATGTTTGCATGTCTGTGTTTGTCCCCCCAACATCGCTTGACAACCGATGCTGGTGTGTTTACATCCCCGTAACTTAGCGGTTCGGCAAAAGAGGCCGACAGAATAAGTACTAGGCTTACAAAGAATAAGTCCTGGGGTCGATTTGCTCGACTAAAGCCGGTGCTCCAGCATGACCACAGTCAAATGACAGAAACAAGTAAAAGAGTAAAATGACAGATCTATTGGACTTTCAAAAAGTTCATATTGTTGGTGCTCGTATGGCACTACCAAGCCTGATTCAAACTAATAATGGGGAAAATTATTCTTTGAACAATGATGTTTTTAGTTCACCCTGAAAAGATTGTACAAATTATGCATAATTCCTTTCATATAAATATGCAGCAATTTGCAAGTGATACAATTGAAACATGTGTCGGACAATTATTATGAATAGGCCAAGCAGAAAGTCTTGAATGTTCAAATTCTTCAGTTTCCTTATTATCAGTAATATGATTTCCCACTCTAAGCAGCCAGGAAATAAACCATAATATTGGATGGCAGTTTTTAGGAAATATGCCTTAAAACGGACCAATGACACTTTACAAAGAGTAATGCGTTATCTGCCTGGATAGTTATATATCTCCTCTTACTATATATATATATATATATATATATATCTGGCACCTGTGTCGGTGGCACATAAAAAACACCATCCGAGCGTGGCCGACTGCCAGCCTCGTCTGGCACCTGTGTCGGTGGCACATAAAAAACACCATCCGAGCGTGGCCGTTTGCCAGCCTCGTCTGGCACCTGTGTCGGTGGCACATAAAATCACCCACTACACTCTCGGAGTGGTTGGCGTTAGGAAGGGCATCCAGCTGTAGAAACACTGCCAGATCTGACTGGACTGGTGCAGCTTTCGGGCTCCCCAGACCCCAGTTGAACCGTCCAACCCATGCTAGCATGGAAAGCGGACGTTAAATGATGATGATGATGATGATGATGATGATATAGAGAGAGAGAGAGAGAGCACGAAGGAAGGAAGGATAGACAGAGACAGATAGATACCATTCAGCATGCTCTGGTAGATTCATGCACACATTTACTATAACTTGACCTAGTATCGGTGGAATTTTCCAAAAGTCACCGCATACTAGCTTATTTCTCTTTGTGTGTGTGTGTGTGTGTTTGTGTGAGTGTGTATGATGTTAAGTTAGACTTGGCCTAGTCTAAAAATGGTCAATTCTTATCTATCTATCTATCTATCTATCTGTCAGTCAGTCAGTCAGTCTGTCTGTCTGTCTGTCTGTCTCTCTGTCTGTCTGTCTGTCTGTCTGTCTATTAATCTATCTATCTATCTATCTATCTATTATTTCTCTCTCTCTCTATCTATCTATCTATCTATTAATCTATCTATCTATTTATCAGTCTGTCTGTCTGTCTGTCTGTCTATCTATCTATCTATCTATCTATCTATCTATCTATTAATCTATCTATCTATCTATCTATCTACCATTCTATCTATTTCTCTCTCTCTCTATCTATCTATCTATTAATCTATCTATCTATCTATCAGTCTGTCTGTCTGTCTGTCTATCTATCTATCTATCTATCTATCTATCTATCTATCTATCTATCTATCTATCTATCTATTTCTTTCTTTCTCTCTCTCTCTCTCTCTCTCTCTCTATCTGTCTGTCTGTCTGTCTGTCTGTCAGGGTATATAAAGTAACTGAAAACTGATCATAAATAAATACAATCGTGTGCCATTCCCAACATGTTATATAATTAGATAATAGCCATACGAAAAAGTAGGTCGACTAAGTTACGCATTCAAATTCAATTCAGTGGGTGGACAAGCAATAACCAACTCTCTTGAGTTCGTAGTTATTGTTGCTGTTGTTATTGCTAAATAGCTAGCTGGTAAATATCGAAGTCAAACAAAAAAGGGGAAAAAACCTTTGCTATATTTATTCTGGTTATTTTCATTGTGAGTTCAAATCCTGCAGAGGCTGACTTTGCCTCTCATCATTTTGTTATCGATGGAATCTTTTCAGTTTGGATGCACCTGTGGAAATTTCAAAGTTTAGTGAAAATTTTAAAATTTGGAGTATTGGTGTAATTTTTCACACTGAATCTCAGGAGATATTTCACTTTTTCCAGAAAATTTCTTTTTGGAAAGTTACAGAGGTTTAAAGTTTGATCATTTTTACCCAGGCAGAAATCAGGATTTGGAAGCTGTCATTTTGTGTGTAACAGCAAGTATTGTCAATCATAAACTAACGAAATATTGGTGCCATACAATCCCTTGAAGCTTTTATATTTTTTGGAATTTTCAGAAAATTATTGCATATTTGTAAGGAGTGGCTGTGTGGTAAGTAGCTTGCTTACAAACTACATGTTTCTGGGTTCAGTCCCACTGCATGACACCTTGAGCAAGTGTCTTCTACTATAGCCTCGAGCCAACAAAGCCTTGTGAGTAGATTTGGTAGACGGAAACTGAAAGAGCCTGTTGTATATATGTGTATATAATATATATATGTATGTATGTATGTATATGTATATATTATATATATATATATATATATATATATTATATATGTGTGTGTGTGTTGTGTGTGTTGTGTGTGTGTGTGTGTATATGTTTGTGTGTCTGTGTTTTCCCCCCCCAACAACGCTTGACAACCGATGCTTGGTGTGTTTACATCCCATAACTTAAGCGGTTCGCAAAAGAGACCGATAGATTAAGTACTAGGCTTACAAAGAATAAGTCCTGGGGTCGATTTGCTCGACTAAAGGCGGTGCTCCAGCATGGCCACAGTCAAATGACTGAAACATGTAAAAAAGAGTACATACAGAAATTCATACGCTTGTGCAAAAACCAAAACACAAAAAAATCTGGGTGTGTGAGATTTAAGGCCTATTTAGCTGTTATTTTTAGCACATCTCATGACCACCTCTATGAGTAGAACATATTTGTCAATGCATGCTATCTCGCAGACAAAAGAGTTCTCATAAAAATAAAGAACCAGGAGTGGCTGTGTGGTAAGTAGTTTGCTAACCAACCACACGGTTGCGGGTTCAGTCCCACTGCGTGGCATCTTGGGCAAGTGTCTCCTGCTATAGTCCCGGGCCGACCAATGCCTTGTGAGTGGATTTGGTAGACGGAAACTGAAAGAAGCCTGTCGTATATATATATATATATATATATGTATATGTATATGTGTGTGTGTTTGTGTGTCTGTGTTTGTCCCCCTAGCATTGCTTGACAACCGATGCCGGTGTGTTTACGTCCCCGTCACTTAGCGGTTCGGCAAAAAGAGACCGATAGAATAAGTACTAAAAGGTGGTGCTCCAGCATGGCCGCAGTCAAATGACTGAAACAAGTAAAAGAGTAAAAGAGTAAACAATCAAATTATGGATTTGTTAGTATCAACTAACCGGCCCCAACTCTCGAAATTTCTGGCCTTGAGCTGAAATTAGAAACCACAATTGTTGTTTTTTAGCCACTGGTCAATTACACAGTGTAACATGATTTTTGTCCTTGAGTAGTAACTGTTATTTCCTATTTGTGGAGGCGTAATGGCCCAGTGGTTAGGGCAGCGGACTCGCGGTTATAGGATCGCGGTTTCGATTCCCAGACCGGGCGTTGTGAGTGTTTATTGAGCGAAAACACCTAAAGCTCCACGAGGCTCCGGTAGGGGATGGTGGTGATCCCTGCTGTACTCTTTCACCACAACTTTCTCTCACTCTAACTTCCTGTTTCTGTTGTACCTGTATTTCAAAGGGCCGGCCTTGTCACTCTCTGTGTCACGCTGAATATCCCCGAGAACTACGTTAAGGGTACACGTGTCTGTGGAGTGCTCAGCCACTTACACGTTAATTTAACGAGCAGGCTGTTTCGTTGATTCGGATCAACCGGAACCCTCGTCGTCGTAGCCGACGGAGTGTTTCCATCCATTTCCTATTTGTTTACCTCAGTATGAAAAATGGCTTATATTTTTTTCAAAATTTACTTTTGTTACATTTACTTGAACCCCAAAGAATTCATGTCAACACGTAACTATGATGTTCCCCAACTACTCCTGTTCATGATCAGAGAAGCTCTCTCCTTGTTTCTTTCTGTGTTCTTTTCTGTGGAAGAGCGTAGGTTCGAAACGTTAAAGACTTTTTCACTTCCCGAGCGTTATACTAATACATCTGTTTGTTGTCTACACCACCTGTCCTCGTCTTTTGTTTTTTTTTTTTTGTGAATTCTCCCCACATATATTGACAGTGACTAACGAACATGCTCAAGTGGTTAAGGTCAAGCAACTGACAAGCAAATCTATGGTACTGTTCAGAATATTTGCTATAACAATATTTAAGCTTTAGCAACTCAGCACCGAATCTGTCTGAAATGGATTAGAAAATAGGTCGGTTTCAAAACGTAGATGTCAAGGTTATAAAAGCAAAATGTTTGAAGGGAATAGTAGTCATTTCCTTTGATTTCTAAATAGAAGCAAACGAGAAATAACACTGATCAAAGTGAAAAATATAAAGTATAATGTTACTCAGTGTAATGGACCAGAAATATAGAAACAAAAGATTGCACAGATATAACTGTCAGAGGACCAGTTTAATGGCTGATGAAATGGTAGTTTTCTTTAGGACAATTTTAAATATGGAATAATTTTTAATATAAAATAAGTACAATAGATCTCAGATATTTTAAGGTATTTTCTTTGGTAAAAAAATTTTTTCTCAGTAACTGGTATAATGTTTGTATCATTGCTGAAGTGAAATAACAGAAATGAGAATTTAACAGAGCAATTTATAAGGAGTAATTTTGGTAACTCTGTTAGTTCAAAACTGCTTGACCTAAAAGGTTTCTAGAAATGGTCTGTAGTTCCTATCATTATTAACACCCAGTGTAAGGCAGTGAGATGGCAGAATCGTTAGCATGCTGGATGAAATGCTCAGCGGTATTTTGCCTGTCACTACATTCTGATTTCTAATTCCATCGTGTCTGACTTTGCCTTTTATCCTTTCGAGGTCGATAAATTTAAGTACCAGTGAAACACTGGGGTTGAGGAAATCGACTAGTGTCCTCCTCACAAATTTGCTTGCTTCTTGCCACATAGTCATCAATACAAGTCGGGTCCTCTATCTGAATAATCTAAAACTGTTTGCCAAAAACGATAAAGACTTAGAAGAGCTCCTGAATATTGGCAAAGAATTCAGCTCTGATAAAGTTATGAAATTCGGACTTGATAAATGTGCAAAGGCTACTTTCAAGGCAGAAGACATAGAACTTGATACTACCACAGCTATTCGAAACCTAGACCAATCCGAAGTATATAAATACCTAGGAACCAATGAAGGTGATGGTATCGAGCACTCTAAAATGAAAGAGAAAATCCGCAAGGAATGCTACCGAAGGGTAAGAATGGTCCTAAACTCAGAATTAAATGCTGCAAACAGAATCAATGCGATCAATTCTCTGGCCATATCAGTAACCACATATAGCTTCGGCATCATTAGGTGGAGTCTCACTGACATGCAGAATATGGATAGAAAGATCCGTAAAATCTTTACAAGGTATCAAATGCACCATCCAAAATCAGATATAGACAAGATTTATCTCCCAAGAAAAATAGATGGAAGAGGCTTGATACAGCTTTAACAGTCCTTCAAATCAGCAATAATAGGCCTGCCTTGAAACGTACCTTAATACAACAAGTGATGTGCTCTTACGAACGGCACTGAAGCATGAAGATTCCAAGCAAGCTATAGTCATGAAGCTAAGTCAGAAATTTAGAAAG
The DNA here is from genome assembly GCF_006345805.1 of Octopus sinensis. NCBI lineage: Eukaryota > Metazoa > Mollusca > Cephalopoda > Octopoda > Octopodidae > Octopus > Octopus sinensis. Next base: position 8,049,130 of record NC_043012.1, read on the forward strand.
TCTCTTGGGCTACAAGTTAATAATAGAAATGGCCAAAGACACCCAAGTACTGACAGACCTATCATTACTTCTCCTGATTTAAAAATTAACAATCAGAAAGACCAAAGAGTTTCGAATAGTGACAGACCTATCATTGATGCAAAAAAAACATCAAATAAAAAGCACAGAAGCTTTGCATGAATAATATCGATGAAAACTAGCAAGGTAAACTCCTGCATGTAAAATATCCCAACCAACTGTCTAAGCCAGATATTGATCAAAATCTAACACACCAACGGCTACAAGGTACAGGCCTAAAGGGCAAAAGCAGAAGGTTTTGTTTTTGCAGTGCAAGATCAGAGCTTACATATCAGAAACTACCCTGCAAACGTTCTTAAAGACGTGCTAAATTTGTGGAAAAATTCAGAGACAATTGATCATGTTGTTCCTAGCTGCCCAATCCTCACTATAAAGGAATACTTCATAAGACATGACAGACTAAGATAGTATATCCACTGGAATGCTTGTAAATACCACAAAATTAAATCCCATGATAAGTGGTACAGGCACCATCCACAGGATGTAGTAAACGGTGAAGGCGTCACCATCCTTTGGAACTTCCCAAAACAAAGACATTGACTATGTAGTGGTTAAGTGTGTATGTAAACAAATACGTAAACCGATCCATAATTGAAAAGTATTTATTTACAGGACTTGATTCGTTAGAGGTACACTCCATACAAAATGTTGGCAACTGCTACAAGTTGCTAGAAATACCGAGTATATTCGTGGAAGTCATAGGAATGAATATGTTTGTGTGTGTGCGTGTGTGCGTGGTTCATTTGAGAGTAGTCTATCGTGGCACTTCAAACATTTCTCTCGGTCTCTGCGGTCTGCCAAAACCTTGGGTCGTATCGTAGATCTTTTCTCGTCTGTCTGCCTCGCTTTCTTGATTCACTACAGTATTTATAATAAACGTGGCAGCTAGAAAGACAGACATACTGCAGAAGAGTTTGTACCTAAATAGGTTAGCCCCTGCCCAGTTGAACTTCGCCTGACATGCTGAGGTCGCAGGTCAAAGGGAGATGATCAATCAATTTTTGACAGGACAAAGAAAACCTTTTTTTGCGCCTGTTGATCATTGTGATTTGGACGACCGAGAATTCTTGGATTCAGTTTCGAATCTAGGCTTGGAGAAGGAAGTATTAATTCTTACAACTCCAATCGACCAGGCATTGTGATCAAGGATTACAACAGAGGAACTTGCCTGTTAATAGATATGTCTGTTCCACAGGATCAAAATGTTTCAAGAATGGAATACGGAAAGCTTTCTCAATCTAAAGATCTGCAAATTGAAATCACAAAAATGTGGAAGCTTAGTACTACGATAATACCAGTAGCAATTGGTGCGTTGGAAATGATAAAGAAGGGAGCTGAGAAGTATATTAAGCAACTCCCTGGTAGCTCCAATCTCCGTGAACTATAAAAGATAACCTTGGTGGGTACAGCACATATACTACGGAAAACATTCTCCATCTAAAATGGAATAAATGTGGCGATAATTTTAGCATGCACAGCAAAACAAAAGTGCCCTTGCTGTTCTTGGCCTCCGGAGGATGCCCGGTACTAAGGCAGCTGAAATAAAGTTATAATGAAAGGAAGCCACAAATGATAATAATAATAATAATGGTTTAATTTTTTTTTGCTTTCTTGTATTGTTTAATAATAACATGTTTCTGGTATAATTATATTGTTAAGATAAATATGATTTTATTACAATATGCGATATCATTTATTAAAATTTAAGGCAATACAATAATACATTGTTTATATATTTATGGTAAATGTGATAAAGTAGTTAGTATTGAATGTCACGTGCGTTCAGTTCAGCCGATTCTGTTTCCTCTTAAGTTTAAGTGTCATCAGTTACATTAAGAACGGTAAGATACAAAACAGCATTAGAATTGAAACCGTTCTCTCTCTCTCTGTTTTCTCTCAGAATTCTGGCAATGGTTTGTTGTATCCAAGTTTACCTTTAAGCCAGTATGTCTTCTGGCATCCTTTACCCTATGGAATTGAAAAAAAAGAAGAAAAAGAAAAGAGTAAACATTGCTTATCAGAGCATGTATGAGCATGTATTAGACGTGTGTGTGTGAGAGTGTGCGTGTGAATAGAAATTGACGCCAACAACACTTCACTCTGAAGATGAGACTATGAAGATTCAAGAAACGTTAGTGATAGATCCAAAATATTTATTCTTTTATACAAAGTGCAAGAAACTCATACGAAAATGTGAAAAAAGCCTTGATAAAAAAACAACAACCAAGAACACAGTCGTGCTTTTAATGCACAACACCGTCTTCATCGTTGTCGCCATCGTCGTCGTTTTACGTCCACTTTCTATGCTGGCATGCATTGGACTGGTTGTTACGATCCGATAGAGTTTTTATGTGGCGATACTGTCATCTTAGAGAAACCAGGGACCACATTTTACTAATTTGTCCCATTTTTGACTTGGTTTTTACGACTGGATGTCCTTCCTAGCACCGCCACTTAACAGAATATATTGGGTGTATTTTATCGTGGCACCAGCATTAGGGAGGTCGCCTTGTCTCCCGGCAAGATTAAAGAGTCTTTTTACTGCCTTACGTTGTCATCGTGCATTCAAGGTATCACTCCTTAGAGACTGAATAGTAGAGAGAGTAGGGAGTGAGAGGAAGAGAGTGAGAGAGAGAAGAGAGAGAGAGAGAGAGGGAGAGAGATATGATAGGAACAATAGGATCAGACAAAAAACGCATGTAAGTATGAGAGGGTTGTAGAGAAGGGTGTAATGGTTGAGAAACAGTGATGGTAGCTACATGTTTAGTGGTGAGGGAGATTGAGGAGAAACAAAGCACGAATGGCGTGATGAGGGAAGGGGGGGAACGAATGAAGTAGAGGCAGGACAATAGAATGAAGAGAGAGAGAGAGAGAGGGAGAGAGAGAGGGAGAGAGGGAGAGAGAGAGTATTTCTTTATTCACCATAAGGTTGAGAAAAAGAGGGGACAAAACTAACGTCGGGGTCAGGGTATCGAATGAGACGAAACGTGAATAAACAAACAATTAAAATATATACAATTAAATGGGAATGAGTGAATAACAAAAAATGAAGCGGAGGACGCGGTTGACCCCACAAACCACAGACTCACACTGAAGACTTTGCCTTCTCCTTTTTTTACATTCTCGATTAAACAGGTTCTTTCACTCGCAACATATTTGCTATAGACTTCGAGCTGGTAGACACGTTAACGCAGCGGGCGAAATGCTTAGCGGTATTTCGTCTGTTGTTACGTTCTGGGTCCAAATTCCGCCGAGGTCGACTTGCCTTTCATCCTTTCGGGGTCGATAAATAAAGTACCAGTTACGCACTGGGGTCGATGTAATCGACTTAATCCCTTTGTCTCTCCTTGTTTGTCCCCTCTATGTTTAGCCCCTTGTGGGCAATAAAGAAATATATAGACTTCCATCTTTTACGAAAGTGGTGGATAGCAATAAAGATGATTGTCCGTAAAAGAGATATAGAGAAATAGAGATGATGGGAGAGGGAAAAGAGAGAGAGAGAGCGAGAGCGAGAGAGTGAGAGAGAGTGAGAGAGTAATGGACAAGCAACAGTGATGGCTAATGGTAAAAGTAAGAGATAATGATGAATGAGTGTCAGATGTGAATGACCAGAGGAAGGGAGAGGAAGTGATGACTGGCAGTATGGTGATGATGGTTGTAGGTAATATTAAGAACAGACACGTCCGACGTCATCACTCTTTATTCAATTGTCATGAGAGGAGTGAGAAGAAGAGTGACGAGTGAGGAAGTTGGGTGGGTGGGGATAGAATGATGGTAGAACTAATGTCATATCTCGTTATACAGGCTGCATTGCACAGTAACTAGGAGATAGGATGAGTGATATATTTCTTTATTGCCCACAAGGGGCTAAACATAGAGAGGACAAACAAGGACAGACAAAGGGATTAAGTCGATTACATCGATTCCAGTGCAAAACTGGTACTTTTTATTTATCGACCCCGAAAGGATGAAAGGCAAAGTCGTCCTTGGCGGAATTTGAACTCAGAACGTAACGACAGACGAAATACCGCTAAGCAGAAGGTAACGAAGGGAAAGGTGCAGTAAGGGGAGGCTTTATAGTAGTGTTTCCCAAATATTTTCGGGTTGCCGCTCCTTTGGCATCCAGGCCACATTCCTTGCGCCCCCCCACTCACCACCACAAACATAGACCATTTTCTGCAACAAATTCAAAACAACTGTATTTCACAAACAAAATTTACCCTAAATAACCCACTATTTTGTTTTTTCTTAACATCCGTTGACCCCTTTTCGCCACCCCATTATCACCCCACTTTTCTTCGGCGTCCCCTGGATCTTTCCACGCCCCCACCCCCACCCCCGAGAACAGTACCGCCCACTTTGGAAACCACTGCTTTACTGGAACATAATTAGCGAAAGACGCAAATACAGGATACATTATATATCCCAGAATTCATCATTATGACAGTTTTTGACGTTCGTTCTGCTATGTTTGCACTTACTTGTCTCTAATCATCGTGGTCTTCTGTGCTCTGAATGAAGTCCAGCATATCAAGATCAGTCTTAACTATTTTGTATTAGGTCTTTCAAGGGCTCTCGTTTCAACAGGATCCATTCGTTTTGGGCGTTCGATACTTCTTTATACAACTTACATTCCCCGTATGTTTCAAATGCGTACACCGGGGCTTTCTTCTCTCTTGCGCACTACACTTGATCCCTCTTATATCCAGAGTTTCCTTCAGTTATTTTGCGCCCGTCGTTCGTACACACCAACATTACATAATCAAAGAAGCATTCCATTCCATTTCTTTGTAGTCTTCGCAATTCTCTCTATTCAAGGCTCACATCTCGCAACCATGCAACATCAAACTTCGTACACATGCATCACACAATCTGCTCTTCATTCTGGTAGAGAAACTCTTTGCAGTCAATAATAATTGCTTCTTGATCTTTCTCAGTCGCGTTCTTTCTTTGGCTATTGTTTTCGGACATAATCCATTGCTAATTAATTAGGTTACATAGGTAATAAACGCTATCAACTACTTCTTGGGAACAATGAAAGGGAATATATTTTTGATTGGTCTGTTAAAATTGTTGATGAAAAATAAGGATTAAAACAAATGGGAAAAAAAAATGAATGAATTTATCTGAGCATATAATCAAAGCTGATTTCACGTGAGGTCCTACCCGAAGTCATTCGTTTCCGTTCCACAAACGACTGATTTTCCATACTTAAAATTTGTTTCAAATACCCTTCAGTCAAGTAACTTCTCTGTTGATCAATTAACCATTGATAATAACCCATATAAAGTTACTTGGTTGCATGTGGATTGGTGACTAAGGATGAGGAAACGAAAAGCAGGCCATGGCTGAAAGTAATACACAGAGTTGGAGGATTGTGAGCAAAGCAAAGGTGGGAACAAAGCAAGAGAGAGAGAGAGAGAGAGAGAGAGAGAGAGAGAGAGAGAGAGAGAGAGAGAGAGAGAGAGAGAGAGAGAGAGAAGGAGAGAGGAGAGAGAGAGGGGAAGACTGTGAGAGAAGGGTATACAGTAAAACAAGGTAGCTAAGAAGCAGTTGGAGAAGGAGGGGAAGAGGAGAAGAAATTTTGGCACAAGGCCAGCAATTTCGGGGGAAGTCGATTACATCGACCCCACCCAGTGCCTATTTTATCGAGGAAAGGCAAAGTCGACCTCGGCGGAATTTGAACTCAAAACGTAAAGATGGGCGATATGCTGCTAAGCATTTTGCCCGGAGTGCTAACGACTCTGCCAGCTTGTCGCCCTGCCTTACCTAGCAATATTGAAGATGTTTTCCGCTTAATTGCATTCCACACCAATGTAAACCCATGCTCATCACACACACACACTCTTTCTCTCTCTATCTCTCTCTCCCCTCTTACTCCAAAGCTGTCACGCCCTAGATGTGCCGCAGGGTCAAAGGGTGAAAGTTACGAGACGTTACATGTCTACTCACGACTACATAGGTAAGCAACTCAGAATAATTAACGAGGTACAGCGTAAGAAGCAGTTGCTTCTCGGCCACATGGTTCTGGGTTCATTCCTACTGTGTTCCACTTTGGACAAGTGTCTTCTACTACAGTCTCAGGCCGACCAAGGCTTTGCTAGTGGATTTGGTAGACGGAAACTGAAAGAAGCCCGTCATATATAAAACACGTCACATACACACACATATATATAGATATGTGTGTGTCTGTGTTTGTCTTCTACCACCGCCCGCTTGACAGCTGGTGTTGGTGTGTTTACGTCCCCATAACTTAGCGGGTCGGCAAAACACACCGATAAACTAAGTACCAGGTTTGGAAAAGAAAACTAAGTACTGTGGTAGATTCGTTCGACTAAAAGTCCTTCAAGGCGGTGCCCCAGCATGGCTGCAGTCTAATGACTGAAATAAGTAAAAGATGAAAAAAAAAGAGGCATACTCGTTCGTGAGTGATTGCAGGCACTGAAGTGTTATTTCATCAACAGAAAATATAATAACCCTACAACCAATCGTATCCCAGTACAAAGAACCGCTTAGGGTACAAAATATGATCAATTCTACTCACCTTAATATCTGTCTCACCGCGTAAACTGATAATGTAGCCGGTGGCAGTGCGGAGACAGTCGCATGATGTTTGACTTAACTGGATTCTTAAAGCTGAGAATGAAAAATTTCGAAACGATCGTTGGATAAGTGATAAAAGAAATCATAGGAACTAATTTGGGGTAATAAAGAACTATAGGCCCGTTGATGTGACACGAGCCTCAAATCTATCGTTTGTAGGATGGCTGTTTTATCGATTAAGCCACAGAGCTTCTGTCAGCCCATTTCCTCCATTTTTTAAAAATTTGCTTCGATTTAACTGTTGGAGGCCAACATCTGCAGGAAAGACACGAGTAGGGAGGAGAGTCCAGAGAGCCGATGTTCTGGGGTGGGGATAATGGTTAGGGGTAGGAAAAGTGGCTGAATGGGCGGAGGGTTAGACACACCAAGAGTGACGAAAGATGGAAAGACGAGAAGCTCGGGGTACCTGAGTGATGAAAGTTCGAGACCAACCAGAGAAGAGGTCATTACAGCAAGTAAAGTAAGAGAGAAAAAAATTCTTCGCTTCTCATGGGGGGTGAGGGGGCGGGGAAGCAAGAACCCCCCGGGTTGGTGAAGTGGTGGCGGCTGTGAGCAATAGAAATAAATAGCAGTTAGCTGGCTATATTTGATAGAATTAAGATGGTTTTTAACATTTTTAAAACTTGTTCAATATCATGGCGGTAAATGAAGAATTATATGGAGGAAAACGTATATTCTATTTTGTCTAATAAAGAAGGATGCCAGGCGTAGGAGTGGCTGTGTGGTAAGTAGCTTATTTACCAGCCACATGGTTCCGGGTTCAGTCCCACTGCGTGGCACCTTGGGCAAGTGTCTTCTACTATAGCCTCGGGCCGACCAAAGCCTTGTGAGTGGATTTGGTAGACGGAAACTGAAATAAGCCCGTCATATATATGTATATATATATATATATATATATATAAATATATATATATATATATATATATATTTTTATATATATATAATATATTATATATATATAATATATATATATATGTATATGCGTGGTGTGTTTGTGTCCCCTAGCATTGCTTGACAACCGATGCTAGTGTGTTTATGTCCCCGTTACTTAGCGGTTCGGCAAAAGAGACCGATAGAATAAGTACTGGGCTTACAAAAGAATAAGTCCCGGGGTCGAGTTGCTCGATTAAAAAAGGCGGTCCTCCAGCATGGCCGCAGTCAAATGACTGAAACAAGTAAAAGAGTAAAAGGGTATATGTGTGTATGTGATAAAACACGTCTTAAAATGCTGGTTGAAGGTGGTGGGCCGTTATGGTTTGTCAGTTTGAGAACATCTGGTTTGATTTATTATTTCTACTATAGGCTCAGGGCCAACGTCTGGTCTAATTTATAAACTAAAGGAAGACTCGAACATTTGCCATCGCCTTTAAATACAATCATGTTTCATTAGAGAGAGCGTATTAAAAGTAAATATACAAATCATCGCTTCAGATCTTGCTATATACAGTGCAAATAATATATTTTTTTATCGGTTGGCGGATCTCAGCACTGATCAGAAAAACAGTTTCATTCGCCGAAATTATAAACAAAGCCATGAGTATGTTTAGGCTCAAAGGGTCTGGGTACTTCTGACTGACAAGACCCAACAGGTCGAAACATCACCATTGCACCAATGAACAGAGTGTGTTATGAACACATTGTCCTCGTAAAAGGAAGTTCTCTTGGGACATACTCAACAGCGATTAGCATATCTGCGTTTAAATCTGTCGGAACGTATAGACAATAAATGTACAAGTCATCGATTCAAATATTTCTTAGTTAAACTTTTTTCTTCCTACTCACGTTCACCAGTTGATTCCATCCGAGAAGCCATGTTGACTGTGTCTCCAAAAAGACAATATCGGGGCATCGCTGTTCCTACCACACCTTGAATGACAGAAAAGAAATGGTAAACATATCTTCGCTTGTCGGCTATAAGGTACGTACATACTTGCACACGTAATACTTGCACACGTACACACACACACACACACACACGTTCACGGACATATACTTAGACACACAAACACATATTTATATTTTTGTGTGTGTATATGACTATATGTATATATATTTTTTTTCAGGATTAAATAAAAAGACAACAATCGGAAAATATGACATACCTGTGTGTGTGTATATATATATATATATATGTAAAATTAAAAACGCGTAGTAAATAAACATACGAACATATACTAAATACACAATCGATCGGAAATTCACCAAATCCTCTTCGGTTATCGGCCAGAGGGTCGCGCGCAATTTCGGCCATTATCGATAATATTGCTTCCACTCTGGAGGCACCGGCAAGAAACTTGCCGGGAATGGGACCATCCTGTAAAGGATGAAAGGCAAAGTCGACTTTGGCGGAATTTGCACCCAGAACGTAAAATCAGACAAAAGGCTGCTGAGCATTTCGCCCGGTGTGTTAACGATTCAGCCAGAATACGCAATATATATTGAAAGCATGAAGGCGGCAAGCTGGCAGAAACGTTAGCACGCCGGGCGAAATGTTTAGCGGTGTTTCGTCTACCGCTACGTTCTGAGTTCAAATTCCGCCGAGGTCGACTTTGCCTTTTATTCTTTTATCAATTAAATAAGCACCAGTTACGCTCTGAGGTCGATATAATTGACTTAATCCGTTTGTCTGTTTTTGTTTGTCCCCTCTGTGTGAAGCCCCTTGTGGTTAGTAAAGAAATAAGAAACATTAACACGCCGAGTGAAATGTTTAACGGTTTTCGTCTGTCCTTATGTTCTGAGTTCAAATTCCACCGTGGTCGACTTTGCCTTTCATCCTTTCGGGGTCGATAAATTAAGTACCAGTTGCATGCTGGGTCGATCTAATCGACTGGCCCCCTTCCCCCAAATTTCGGGCCTTGTATCTAGAGTAGAAAAGAATATATATTGAAAACATGATTCCAATTTAATCATTTTATATAAAGCATTTTTTCCGTATCTAAGTATCAGACCCTTGTAGCTTGTGTCGAACAATAAAGTTTCCAAATTCGTTCTTCATCAACGATTCTAGACTATCTCAGCCTCATTTTCAGGATGAGGAGTGATTGTTTTGCTTTTCTTTTTCGTTTCTTGTTATAGAGAGCGGCTCATGTTTATGCATATTTCATAATCAAAAGTTTGTTCATGTAGATTTCACAGCCAGAATTTGACAAAATTCCTGTTTGATGTGTCACATGTCCATAGTTTCTTGTGAAAAGTGATTATAGGAACCCTGTGATCAATTTGGTTGTGCTAGATGTAGTAGTGATGATGATAATGATGGCGATGATGGTGGTGGTGGTGGCAGTGGTGGTGGCGGCGATGGTAGTGGTAGTGGTGGTGTGTTAGTAATTCAACTCGTGATCGTTAGTTGATTTTGGTTAGCTGCAGTCGAGTTGACCCGATTAACAGAAGCCTTGTGTCTATCATCTACGACTGTACAACAGCGTCAGTAGCATCACCAACCCGCTATCCACCACCACCGCCGCCGCGGCGACGGTGGATGTTATGTTGTATGCGTTGAAGTATGGCTGGAATTTCTTTAGCTCGATTTGGCGCAGTATCTGTGTGGCCGGAACTACCGTATGGTTTATGAGACGGACTATTTAGCGATGGAATTGTTACATGACGGCGCTTGTATATAATTTGCCCATTCTTTTTCAAGACATGGAGATGAATTTTACACAACAGCTTGAGAAGGATCGAGTTCTAATTTCTTGATATGCGTTGGTAAATCGGCAAAAGTACGAAACATGGCAGAACTGATGTGATAATTCAAATCATCAGATTAACGGGAAATCCTCTCCTCCTCTTCCTCATCGTAGCTATCGTCATAGTCGTTGTTATCTCCATCATGTTGTTGTTGATGTCTTCTTCTTCTTCTTCTTCTTCTTCTTCTTCTTCTTCTTCTTCTTCTTCTTCTTCTTCTTCTTCTTCTTCTTCTTCTTCTTCTTCCAATCAGGACTCACGCCATTAGCTGAACCCGGAAGAGCAAGTATTATACCATACAGTCACGCCTGCGCTATCTTATTCTAA
>NC_043012.1:8059921-8077421 GCF_006345805.1 Octopus sinensis
TGGTCGGCCCGAGGCTATAGTAAAAGACATTTGCCCAAAGTGCCACACAGTGGGACTGAAACCCGGCACCATTATGGTTGGTAAGCAAGCTACTTACCACACAGCCACTCCTATGCCTATAAAAAGGATTGTTAAAATATTTTTTTCTATTGTAGAAGTATCACCAATTTATTGTCGACAATCTTTAACTATAACGACTTATATAGACCTCCAAGTCACTAGCCTAGCTAGTGGGGGCGGTAGGGGCAGTCAGCTCCAGGTGGCACTTTTCATCCAGTTGTAGGTTATTGCTGTAAGCAACATGTGTTTTGTGTGGGGTCTGGGGGCAGGAAACAGAAGGGCTGCCCTAGGTGGCAGACACTCTAGCTACACTACTGCTCCAAGGACCCTGGTTGAGAACCACTCTCATTACATCATGGTGTTCTCATGCAGCTGTAAAACCTATGGCGCCAACCAAACCAAAACCACAACCATCCCCACTTACATAAAAGCCAAACAAAACAAAAAAATGGCATAAAACAGTAAAAATGCAAAAAAAAAATGCCAACATTTTGTGAGTTGTGACTTTATAATCCAACACAAGGAATTCTAAAATCCACTTCAGATTTTTGGCACAGTTCGGGGGGGGGGGGTATTTAATTTTTTTGTTATTTTAGAGGGATTATAATATTCTTCTGAGATTATATCAGTTTGGTTTTTTTATTTTATTTTTGTTTTTTTTACTTTAGTTTTCAAATTCTAGATGCTGCTTAAAATATTTGAATATTTGAGTCATTTGTTATTGTTAATGGGTGTCAGTGTTTATAGTGTGTGTGTGTGTGTGTGTGTGTGCGTGTGTAATAACTGTAATTACAGCCTTCGGGTTTATTCAAAAATTTATAAATATATATATATACACACACATATATATGTATATACACACATATACATACATATATATATACACACACATATATATATACGTATATATAATACATACATACATTTATATAAAGTAGTGAGGAAGACAAACAATTAGTCAAGGCAGGACTATGGCATTTAAATTCATTTAATTCCACCTAAAAATAACAAAAATGATAATAAAAAACTGGTAAAGACAGTAGAGATAGTTTCTGGGATTTCCCAGTTATTGAATCATCATATTACATGAGGAATATTTGAAGGAAGATATTAAGTGACTAGAATCCTTCGATCACCTCTGCCTGTGCCGCATCCTTCGTGTCCAATGGCATCACTTTGTCTCCAACAATTCGCTGTAGAATCACCTCCCTCCGACAAGTCATCCTAACGAGACGTCTGCGTTGGCTGGGTCATGCCCTCCGTCGTCAACCAGGAGAATTCATCTATGAAGCAACTGTCCCAGCTCCTCTTCAGGGTTGGTGAAAGCGATATGGTGGACAACGAAAAACCTGGCTGATGACAGTCAAGGCTGATCTGGAACCCAGCCTAGGCCCCCATATCTATGGCGTTTGCCGCTGGAATAAGGAGTGGTTGGAGATCACGCAGTTGTTAGCCTCAAATCACCAGGTCTGGTTGGCGTTTGTGAGAGATGCAGCACTGAGGATGAATGAAGCCAGCTCAACCCACCCCGGGTGAATGCTGTCTCAAGTCAAGTCAAGTCAATCATCATATTGATTGAAGACTGTAAACCAGGTATTCTGTCATCGGAGTAATGAATGAAGAAATATATGATAGACAGTGGAAAGAAAGCTCCTCTTTAATGATATTTGTTGTTGTTCATTATGGTTCATTATGTTCAGGAGGGTTTAATTAAATCCATTTGATTTGGTATTTCCCCAAGTATATCCGTAGGTGTATCCTTAGATTAAATAAAATAATGTATTTGACTTGAGATACTCATTATGCCTCAGCATTTGTTGTCCTCTTTCACAAATATATATCTGCTGAATTGGAAACCTAAAATGGTTCCATAGTTCCTGTCTCAGTTATGAGCTTGGGACCCTGATAATCCATTACAGCACTTACCCAGCATAGCTATTCATTTAGATTACCAGTGAACTAAACCCTTATATTCTGTGTATATATATACTCTTTTACTTGTTTCAGTCATTTGACTGTGGCCATGCTGGAGTACCGCCTTTAGCCGAGCAAATCGACCCCAGAACTTATTCTTTGTAAGCCTAGTACTTATTCTATTGGTCTCTTTTGCCAAACCACTAAGTTATGGGGATGTAAACACACCAGCATCGGTTGTCAAGCGATGTTGGGGGGACAAACACAGACACACAAACATATACACACACATACATACATATATACGACAGGCTTCTTTCAGTTTCCGTCTACCAAATCTATTCACAAGGCTTTGGTCGGCCCGAGGCTATAGTAGAAGACACTTGCCCAAGGTGCCATGCAGTGGGACTGAACCTTGAACCATATGGTTGGCAAGCAAGCTACTTACCACACAGCCACTCCTACGCGTATATATATATATATATTATATATATATGTATATATGAAAAAAAAAAAAAAAAATTTGCCAATGTTCTGCGCCGTGAGGACCAAAGACTGGAGGTGTTTCGCGTTGCAAGACAGTGTGTGAGAGAGAATTGTGATGTGGTGGGAGAGAAGTGTGTTCGCATGGAAGATGGTTCACTTGCGCTAAACGAGGATGCAAAGAGAGAGGCTTGGAGATGCCACTATGAAGGTTGCTGAATAAAGAAAATGAATGGGATAAAGAGAGTCTGCCGAACGTTGACCCAACAGAGGACCAGCTATCAGGTTGATAGTTCCTTAGTAGCTAAGGCAATTAGAACATGAAGACAGGAAAGCCCCAGGCCATCAGGTATCACTGCAGAGATGCTCAAAATCTATCTGGTGTGTCAGCTATAGCCTAGTCACCTGTATAGTTAATCAGGTGATACATGAAGGAGTCATACCCAATGACTGGTGTAGCAGCATAATAGTCAACTGCTACAAAGGTAAAGGTGATGCCCTTAGATACAAATAATTACAGAGGTATCAAGCTGTTTGGATCAGGTGATGAGGTTACAGAGAGGGTCATAAGCCAACTAATTAGAGAGAGAGTTAGTTTAGATGAGATGCAGTTTGGTTTCATGCAGGGAAAAAGTACCACTGATGCTATATTCCTGGTAAGGCAGCTGCAGGAGAATACCTAGCCAAAGATAGGCCATGTACCTGGCTTTGTTGACATGGAGAAACCTTCGACAGGGTCCCCCGATCCCTCATATGGTGGTCAATGAGGAAACTAGGATTAGAAGAATGGTTAGTGAGAGCTGTGCAAGCCATGTACAGGGACGCTGCTAGTAAGGTGAGGGTTGGAAATGAGTACAGTGAAGAATTCCGGGTAGAGGTAGGGGTCCACCAAGGCTCAGTCCTCAGCCCCCTCCTATTTATCATAGTCCTCCAGGCAATAACGGAGGAATTCAAGACAGGATGCCCCTGGGAGCTCCTCTATGCTGATGACCTTGCTCTAATTGCTGAGTCATTATCAGAACTGGAGAAAAAATTCAGGTGTGGAAGCATGGTTTAGAATCGAAGGGCCTTAGAGTCAACCTAGCTAAAACCAAAGTCGTAATAAGTAGGAAGGTAGACAAATCACAAACGCCTTCAGGTAGATGGCCCTGCTCGATCTGTAGAAAAGGTGTAGGTAGAAACTCTGATAGATGCACCAAGTGTAAGCTATGGACACATAGAGGTGCAGCAATGTCATAGGAAGGCTAACTAGGAAGATGGTTTGGATGTGGCAGATGCTCGGGAGCATTAACCTCTGAAAATCTGCACGAAACAACTTCCGTCACTTTCCAGGGGGAAAAACTAGAAGTGGTTGATAGCTTCCGTTATCTTGGTGACCAAGTCAGTAGTGGGGATGGGTGTGCTGAAAGTGTAACGGCTAGAGTAAGAATAGCCTGGGCAAAGTTTAGGGAGCTCTTACCTCTGTTGGTGACTAAAGGCCTCTCGCTCAGAGTAAAAGCAGACTGTATGATGCATGTGTACGAACAGCCACATGCTACATGGCAGTGAAACATGGGCCGTGACTGCTGAGGACATGCGTAAGCTCGCGAGAAATGAAGCTAGTATGCTCCGTTGGATGTGTAATGTCAGTGTTCATAGTCGACAGAGTGGTAAGTACCTTGAGAGAAAAGTTGGACCTAAGAGGAATCAGAGTTGTGTGCAAGAGAGACGATTGCGCTGGTATGGTCATGTGGTGAGAATGGATGAAGAAGGTGTGTGAAAAAGTGCCACACCCTGGCAGTTGAGGGGACCTGTGGAAGAGGGGACCTGTGGAAGAAAACCTGGGTCGAGGTGGTGAAGCACGACCTTCGAACTCTAGGTCTCACCAAGGAAATGACCAGAGACCAAGACCTATGGAAGTATGCTGTGCGTGAGAAGACCCGGCAAGACCAGTGAGAAAATCATCAAAATCAATCATATATCAGAAAGCAGGGGTTAAGTGACCCATCTGTTCGTGTCCGCTGTCAGCCTCGTCTGGCACCCGTGCCGGTGATACGTAAAAGCACCATTCGCTCATGGCCGTTTGCCAGCTCTGCCTGGCCCCGTGTCGGTGGCACGTAAAAGCACCATCCGTTCGTGTTCGTTGCCAGCCTCGCCTGGCCCCGTGTCGGTGACACGTAAAAGCACCGTCCGTTCGTGGCCATTTGCCAGCTCTGTCTGGCCCCGTGTCGGTGGCACGTAAAAGCACCATCCGTTCGTGGCCATTTGCCAGCTCTGTCTGGCCCCGTGTCGGTGGCACGTAAAAGCACCATCCGTCCGTGTCCGTTGCCAGCCTCGGCTGGCCCCGTGCCGGTGACACGTAAAAGCAACCGTCCGCTCGTGGCCGTTTGCCAGCTCTGTCTGGCAACCGTGTCGGTGGCACGTAAAAGCACCATCCGTTCGCATCCGTTGCCAGCCTCGGCTGGCCCCGTGCCGGTGACACATAAAAGCACCGTCCGTTCGTGGCCGGTGCCAGCTCTGTCTGGCCCCATGTCGGTGGCACGTAAAAGCACCATCCGTTCTTGTCCGTTGCCAGCATCGCCTGGCCCCGAGCCGGTGACACGTAAAAGCACCATCCGTTCGTGGCCGTTCACCAGCTCTGTCTGGCACCTGTGCAGGTGGCACGTAAAAAACACCCACTACACTCGCGGAGTGGTTGGCGTTAGGAAGGGCATCCAGCCGTAGAAACACTGCCAGATCTGACTGGGCCTGACGAAGCCTTCCAGCTTCACAGACCCCAGTTGACCCGTCCAACCCATGCTAGCATGGAAAACGGACGCTAAACGATGATGATGATGATGATGATGATATATATATATATATATATATATATATGTATGTATATGTATATATACATATATATACATACACACAGACATATATTTACAGTCACGCCATAAATATAAAGATTGGTTTATCTGATAAATTCATTCATTTCTTTTCAATGTTATTTGAATTAACACAAAAATATTTTCATTGTAATAGTTTGCTTTTTTTTTTCTTTTTATAGCTCATTCTTCCTATTCACCTTTTATTGTTTTGAAAATTTGAATAAATTCTATTGTTTTTCAGACACATGACAACGAAGAATCGAGTAGCAAAAAAAAAAAAAATAGGTGAGCCTTTTCAAGACGTGCTTCTCTTCACTTCCAGTGAAGGCTCCAAAGCTACCAAATTTGCTCAAGACATTTGTGCTGCATGTGAAGAAGCTGTTATTACTGAAAGAACTGCACAGAAATGATCTTCGCCTTTCAAGGAGATGAAATACAACCTCACAGATGCTCTGCCTTATGGCCAATTTTCATCCAGGAAGATCTGCACATTTCCACTAGGAAATTGGCCTAACAGATGGCATGCACTCATAATATTCTCACCCATCACCTGCTCTTGATTGGTAAGTTCCAAACAACCCAGAAGATGACATGATGTGCTTCTTTGACACAACAATGCTTGATCCCCCACATTGCTAATTTGACTAAAAATGCTACTCAAGAACTTCATTGGGGAGTTCTCACACATCCACAGTATCCTCCTGATACAACACCTTCAGATTATCACCATTTTTGGTTACTGTCCAAAGGTCTTTGAGGTGTTTTGTTCCACACCAATGTAGGGCTGAAAACATGACTCAATGACTTTTTTGAGTCAAGATCTGGTGATTCCTAACATGAAAGCATTGACAAGCTCAAGGAATATTGGCAAAGAGTTGCGAATAATGGAGGAGAATACATTACTGACTGGTTTGTAAAAGTTGTCGATGAAAAATAAGGATTAAAATAAATGGGGAAAAAAACCAAACAAATTTGTCTAACAACCGCCTATATATACATATTTAAACACATATACATACATACATATATATATATATATATATATTATATATATATATATTAGATATAGATAGATAGATAGGTAGATATATATGTATATATATATATATATATATATACACACACATATATATATATATATACATCATCTCATCATCATCATCATCCTCATCATCATTTAATGTCTGCCTTCCATGCTGGCATGGGTTGGACTGTTTGATAGGAGCTGGCCAAGCAGGAGCCTGCATCAGACTTATTGTCTATTTTGGCACAGTTTTTACAGCTGGATGTCTTTCCTAATACCAACCACCATTCTATATGTACCATTCGAACATGGCTAATGCCAGTGCCAGCTTGACTGGCTCCCGTGCCAGTGGAACATAAAAGCACCATCCGAGTGCGGTCAATATCAGCTCCCTCTGGCCCCTGTGCCGCTGGCTTGTAAAAAGCACCCACTACATTCTTGGAGTGGTTGGCATTAGGAAAGGCATCCAGCTGTAGAAACACTGCCAGATCAGACTGGAGCCTGGTGCAGCCTTCTGGCTTCCCAGACCCCAGTTGAACCATCCAACCCATGCCAGCATGGAAAACAGACGTTAAATGATGATGATGATGATATACACATACATACGATTCACATATATTTATCTCTCTCTATATATATGTACATATGTATGTATATGCATATATATGCATACATACATACATACATATACACACACACACACAAATATATGCATACATACATGCATATATATGTGTGTGTTCATAAATAGAGAGAAAGTGAATATGTATCTTTGTGGATGTGAAAGGGAGGAACCTCCATCGCTTATCATGGAGTTACAGAAGAACTGCAAAAAATATGATAGTTGCAGTAGTTTGACATGAGAATAACAACAGGAAGAATACAAGAATGCAAAGAAAATGGTAAATCAATACTTTGGAATGAACCAAGCAAGATTTTTATTTTAAAGAAACAGAAAAAAAAAAAGAGAAAAAATGACAAACAAAAATAAACTGAACTCTTAAATGTATTCCAAAGTGTGAACTAAAAGATATCCTATCTCAAGTTATGATGATGATGATGATGATGACGATGATGGCGATAAGATGATGGTGGTGATGATGCTGATGATGGTGATGATGATTGCGATGTTGATGAGATGGTGATGATGGTGGTGGTGGTGGTGATGACGACGATGATGGCGGCAGTGATGATGATGATGATGATGATGATGATGATGATGATGATGATGGTGATGATGATGGGAGTGGTAGTGGTGCTGGTGATGACGATGATGATGATGGCGATAAGATGATGGTGGTGATGATGCTGATGATGGTGATGATGATTGCGATGTTGATGAGATGGTGATGATGGTGGTGGTGATGATGGTGGTGGTGATGATGATGATGATGATGATGATGATGATGATGATGATGATGATGATGATGATGATGGTGATGATGATGGTGATGATGGTGATGATGGTAATGATGACAACGGTGAGCTGGCAGAAATGTTAGCGTGCCAGGCAAAATGCTTAGCGGTATTTCGTCTGTCTTTATGTTCTGAGTTCAAATTCCGCCGAGGTCGACTTTGCCTTTCATCCTTTCGGGGGTCAACAAATTAAGTACCAGTTGAGTACTGGGGGTCGATCTAATCGACTGCTCCCGCCCCACAAAAAAAATTTGGAGCCTTGTACCTAGAAAAAGATGGTGATGATGACAATGATGAAGATAGTTATGATGATGACAACAGTAACAAGAATATCATCGTTGCTTGGCCAGAGGCCAACCCTGACCATGCAGATCTATAATCAAAGACGTTCTAACCATGACCATCTAGTCTTATTATGAAGTATCTAAGATAATTTTATTTAATAAATTCTTTTGTTTCTTTTATCTTTTGTTTTACTTGTTTCAATCATTAAACTGTGGCCATGCTGGAGTACTGCCTTGAAGAATTTTTAGTCGAATGAATCGACCCCAGTACTTTTTTCTTTTAAGCTTAGTACTTATTCTATCGGTCACTTTTGCTGAACCGCAAAGTTATGGGGATGTAAACACACCAACAATGGTTGTCAAGTCCTTGTAGGGGACAAACACAGACACACACACACATGAGGTCACATGGCTTAGTGGTTAGGGGGTTGCACTCAATTCTTAGACTGGCTGGTGCATTGTATTCTTAAGCAAAACACTTAATCTCAGATACATTAAAATATGCTTCAACACACAAATTCACATAAAGAATCTTCCAAATCAAATCCAAAAATGAAACATATATATATATATATATATATTAAAGATATATATATATATAAGTATATATCAGTAAATATCAGTATATATATATATATATATATATATATATATATATATATAAAGATATATATATATATATATAAAGATATATATATATATATATATATATATCAGTGGCGACTCCAGCACTCAGTGTATCAATTACAAAAGGATGAGGTAGAATTTGAACTCTAATGTTAGTTTGTTTACATCCTCATAAATTGGTGCTTTGGTAAAAAAAGGACTTAAAAATATGTACGGGGGGGGGGCATTCTATTTGACTAAAAAACACACCCTTCAAAAGGTGCTCCAGCATAGCCACAATCCAATGAATAATATTGACTAATGCAGTTACAGAGACTCACATACAGGACTTGAAGTTTCTGTGTCAATGGTACGATGATCACCACACTTCTTCAACTGTTGTAAACCCAGTGCCCTTAGCACCATCAATTACAAACATGAAAAATCATGCACTGTTAGTGGGAAGAATAAATTTCCTCTGGGCATTTGATTGTACAGGGAGAAACAACACTTCTCAGCTCGATTTCCAAAGATATTGAGGTCTAGCTTTTTTGTTGTCACACATGGTTAGTCAATATATGTGTGTGTGTCAGTGCGTGTGCTTACATACAAACTGACAGGCACATATAGGAAGATATAATATATAACAAATATACAGAGAGGTGTAGGAGTGTCTGTGTGGTAAGTAGTTTGCTTACGAACCACATGGTTCCAGGTTCAGAGCCACTGCGTGGCACCTTGGGCAAGGGTCTTCTACTATGGCCTCGGGCCGACCAAAGCCTTGTGAGTGGATTTGGTAGACGGAAACTGACAAAATCCCGTCGTATATATGTATATATGCATATGTATGTATGTGTGTGTATATGTTTGTGTGTCTGTCTTTGTCCCCCCAACATCGCTTGACAACCGATGCTGGTGTATTTACGTCCCCGTAACTTAGTGGTTCGGCAAAAGAGACCGATAGAATAAGTACTAGATTACAAAGAATAAGTCCTGGGGTCGATTTGCTTGACTAAAGGCAGTGCTCCAGCATGGCCGCAGTCAAATGACTGAAACAAGTAATAGAGTAAAAGAGTAGAGAAAGACAGACAGACAGATAAGATATGTGAACTTACTAGAGAAAAGTAAGTATACTTAATGTCAGTCACTGTGCAAATATCATTGTATTATGTTGACAGAATAATATAGATTTAATCTGTGAGGTTAAGTTCTAATTAGCTGTTTAATGAATCATTAATGTCAACTTAACGCAACATTAATTTTGGTTAGTACTTAGGAAACCATAATGCCGCAAGCATCAAATTTAAGAGAAATACTGATGACTATTTATCACATGGTCATTAGTTTATAACTTACTAACATACCAATTCTTTGTTTTGGACTCAGTCTACTTGGTTGATAAACAGGTTGTATGTTTATCAGGTAGAGTAACTGGCAATAGGAAGTGCATACACCTGTGGAAGAAACAATTATTGCCAACACAATACACACAAATAGGCACAGGAATAGCTGTGTGGTAAGTAGCTTGCTTACCAGCCACATGGTTCCGGGTTCATTCCCACTGCGTAGTACCTTGGGCAAGTGTCTTCTACTGTAGCCTCGGGCTGACCAAAGCTTTGTGAGTGGATTTGGTAGACGGAAACTGAAAGAAGCCCATTGTATATATGTATATATACATATATGTGTGTGTGTGTTTGTGTATCTGTGTTTGTCTCCCAACATCGCTTGACAACCGATGCTGGTGTGTTTGCATCTCCGTCACTTAGTGGTGCGGCAAAAGAGATCAATAGAATAAGTACTAGGCTTACAAAGAACAAGTCCTGAGGGTCGATTTGCTCGACTAAAGGCGGTGCTACAGCATGGCCGCAGTCAAATGACTGAAACAAGTAAAAGAGAGAGAGAAAGAGTAAATATATGACATTGCAAATATTCCCTTTCCTTCTTCTCTTCATCCCCCTCTGCCTTCTCCTATTCCTCCTTTTGATCAGTTAACATTCTCTTTCCATGCTTGTATGGGTTGGACAGAATTTGACAGGGTTTGATGAGTTCGAGGAATTTTTCAGGCTCAGCACCTTCATTGGCATGGTTTCTACTGTTGGATGCCCTTTCTGGACACCAGCCACTCTACAGAGTAGACTGGGTGCATCTTTTTGTGGCACCAGCACTAGTGAGGTAGCCTTGTAACTTGCAATGATTATTATTAGTATCATTATTATCAAAGGTGGCAAGCTGGCAGAAGCGATAGCACACTGGACGAAATGCATAGCAGCATCTCACCTGTTGCTACGTTCTGAGTTCAAATTCCGCCGAGTTCAACTTTGCCTTTCATCCTTTCGGGGTCAATAAATTAAGTACCAGTAAAACACTGGGGTCAATGTAATCGACTAGGCCCCTCCCCAACAATTTCAGACCTTGTGTCTATAGTAGAAAGGATTATTAGTATTATAGATTATTATTATTTTCATAAATTACTCATTTTCGCTTTCTTTTTTAAAGTACTCAGGTTTGTTTTTCTTGTAGTAACCCTTTCAGTGTTGGTACCATGTAAAAAGCACTAGTGTTGGTGCCACATACAATGCACTGGTGCTGATGTCACATAAAAAGCACCCACACACTCTGTAAAGTGGTTGGCATTAGGAAGGGCATCCAGTCATAGGAACTATACCAAAACAGACAATTGGAGCCTGGTGCTGCTGCCATCTAGCTTGCCAAATCCTGGTGGTGGTGGTGGTGGTGGTGATGGTGATGATGATGATGATACTATACATGACATAGTGAGCATCACACAAGAATGGCCCTTTTTAAATTAGATATAATTCGGCGATGGGCTTCCATGCAGTTTCCATGTACCCAATTTTAGGTACAAGGTAACAAGGTTTAACTTGAGGTTATACAAATGACACTGGGTGAAGCTACCACACAATAGAATTGAAACTGAGACTCCATGACTCCAAACTGCCTGTAATGATTAACCCTTTTCATACCAAGCCAACTAAGACCACCACCACTGGTTCCATGATGCAAACTTCCTATTTTAAAGGGATTTAAATTAAAACCTTCCATCAATATTTTACATCAATTTATGTTCCAAATACCACAGGAGTGGCTGTGTGGTAAGTAGCTTGCTTACCAACCACATGGTTCCGGGTTCAGTCCCACTGCGTGGCATCTTGGGCAAGTGTCTTCTACTACAGCCCCGGGCCGACCAATGCCTTGTGAGTGGATTTGGTAGACGGAAACTGAAAGAAGCCTGTCGTATATATGTATATATATATATATATGTATGTGTGTGTGTGTTTATGTGTCTGTGTTTGTCCCCCCAACATTGCTTGACAACCGATGCTGGTGTGTTTACGTCCCCGTCACTTAGTGGTTCGGCAAAAGAGACCGATAGAATAAGTACTGGGCTTACAAAGAATAAGTCCCGGGGTCGAGTTGCTCGACTAAAGGCGGTGCTCCAGCATGGCCGCAGTCAAATGACTGAAACATGTAAAAGAGTAAAAAGAGAGAGTATTAATAATCACAAAATCGTTTTATAAAATATATAAGATATTTAATAATTCAAAAATTAATTGAAAGAAAGACAGTATCTCAGCAGGAATATGGCAACATAAGGCAACATATGGTCACAACACCTATTAGACCTGCTACTTTCATATCTCTGTTTTTGTCTGTCTGTCTGTCTCTTCCCCCCTCTCTCTCTCACTATTTATGTATGTATGTATGTATGTATGTATGTATGTATGTATGTATGCATTTATGTATGTATGTTCGTATGTATATCTCTCTCTCTCTATATATATATATATATCTATCTGTTTGTCTGTCTATCTATCTGTCTATCTATCTACCATATCTATCTGTCTGTCTGTCTGTCTGTCTATCTATCTGTCTGTCTGTCTATCTATCTGTCTGTCTGTCTGTCTATCTATCTGTCTGTCTGTCTGTCTGTCTATCTATCTATCTGTCTGTCTGTCTATCTATCTGTCTGTCTATCTATCTATCTATCTATCTGTCTGTCTGTCTATCTATCTATCTACCTACCTGTCTGTCTGTCTATCTATTTATCTATCTATCTATCTGTCTGTCTGTCTGTCTGTCTATCTATCTATCTATCTATCTATCATTCTGTCTATCTACAAATTATTTATCAATCTATTTATGTATGTATGTAGCTCTCACTCTCTCTCTCTCTTTCTCTCTCTCTACCTCTATCTCTGTCTAAATATCTGCAACAGTTTGTCCTCTTTGTTATAACAGCCACTAATACAATTTGCCATTAAACATGCTGATAGATCATTGGCACTAATCTTCAGGTCATGCTTCACTGATCACTGCTGTTTATCTTCATGTTTCACTACACACATACACCCACTCATCCCCACCACACACTACCACCACCACCACCACAACCAGCTGCCTTTCAGACTGCCATCTTCATCTCCGCTCCCACCCTTCCTTACTAAAAGAAAAAAACCTTGCTGTATTTCTTCCATTGTTAACGCTGATTAAATTACCTGTGTAACAAGATATTAAATGAACCTTTCACACCTGTCCCACCCAAGCTGTCACTTGTATCAGTTCCTTCATTACACCTGTGATGCCATTATATTCCTACTATTTCATTGGTGCTCTAGTCACATGACTCTTACCTAATAAGATACCAGCATACTTTGGCTATGTTCCATTTGCTACTTAACATTGATAACATAAGTTTCTCTAGCAATATTTTAGTCTTAATACTATACTCTAGTCTTAATGCTAATACTTTAGTTTTAATATTGACACCTTAGTCTTAATACTAAGACTTTAGTCTTAATACTAATACTCTAGTCTTAATGCTAATACTTTAGTTTTAATATTGACACCTTAGTCTTAATACTAAGACTTTAGTCTTAATACTAATACTCTAGTCTTAATGCTAATACTTTAGTTTTAATATTGACACCTTAGTCTTAATACTAAGACGTTAGTCTTAATACTAATGCTCTAGTCTTAATGCTAATACTTTAGTTTTAATATTGACACCTTAGTCTTAATACTAAGACATTAGTCTTAATACTAATGCTCTAGTCTTAATGCTAATACTTTAGTTTTAATATTGACACCTTAGTCTTAATACTAAGACGTTAGTCTTAATACTAATGCTCTAGTCTTAATGCTAATACTTTAGTTTTAATATTGACACCTTAGTCTTAATACTAAGACTTTAGTCTTGATACTAATACTCTAGTCTTAATATTGGTTTAAAATTTTGGCACAAGGCCAGCAATTTTGGGGGAGGAAGTAAATTGATTACATTGATCCCAGTGCCCAACTGGTACTTATTTTATCAACCTCAAAAGGATGAAAAGCAAAGTTGACCTTGGCAGAATTTGAACTCAGAACATAAAGACATGAAATACCACTAAGCATTTTGCCCAGTGTGCTAACAATTCTACCAGCTTGCTGCCTTCTTTAGTCTTAATATTGATAATTTAGTCTTAATATTAAGACTTTTAGACTTTAGTCTTAATACTAGTACTCTTGTCTTAATGCTAATACTTTAGTCTTAATGCTAATACTTTAGTCTTAATGCTAATACTTTAGTCTTAATGCTAATACTTTAGTCTTAATATTGGTTTCAAATTTTGGCACAAGGCCAGCAATTTTAGGGACCCCAATGCTTAATTAGTACTGATTTTATTGATCCCAAAAAGATCAAAGGCAAAGTCAATCTTGACAGAATTTGAACTCAGAACACAAAAATGGACAAAATACTGCTAAGCATTTTGCCCATTATGCTAATGATTCTGCCAACTCACAGCCTTCTTTAAGTCTTAATATTGACACCTTAGTCTTAATACTAAAACTTAGGTCTTAATATTGATATTTTAATCTTGATGCTAATACCTGAGTATTAAAACTATTATTTTAGTCTTAATCTTAATATTATTACTTTAGTCTTAATACTGATATTTTAATTTTTAATACAGATACTTTAATCTTAATACCAATACTTTAGTCTGCTGTAAAACTCATGTTATCGGTTTCCTATGATTTAGAAAATATTGATCCCATCTGTTCAATATTGATGTTCAATATTACAATTTTATTAAACTCTTTCTCAGTAGTCTTTCATCAATTTATCCAGTCATAAACTTTTGGTCTCATCTGTGACACACTAAGACAAGGGTTCCCACCCTACCCAGGGGTGCGAGATGATGTCTGAGGTGAGGTCAACAAAGAGGGGAGAAGTATGGTGGATCTCCATTGTTCAACAAAGAGGACTCAGTCGTTTGGTCTATTGAATTCCCTGCTTGTGTAAGTGGCTGAGTACTCCATAGATGCATGTACCCATAATGCAATTCTCAGGCCGCAACATCATGACATTAATGTATGAGACAACAATGTCCCTTTTCAGCTACAGGTGCAATCCACTCAATGAGCTTCACTATAGTTTCCATCTGCCCAATGTCATTCACTAAATAAGGTTTGACGTGAGGCTTTTTATTTTGCGAGATCGTTACCTTACTGGCACCTGTGCCGTTGGCATGTGTAAAATAAAAAAATAAAAAATTCGAGCAAGGTCGTTGCCAGTACTGCCTGACTGGCCCCATGCCGGTGGCACATAAAAGCAGCCACTACACTCTCGGAGTGGTTGGCGTTAGGAAGGGCATCCAGCTGTAGAAACTCTGCCAGATCAAAACTGGAGCCTAGTGCAGCCATCTGGTTCGCCAGCCCACAGTCAAACCATCCAACCCATGCTAGCATGGAAAGCGGACGTTAAACAATGATGATGATGCTGATGATGATGATGATTGGTATTTCTCAATCTGAGGAAGACAGTTCTGCAAATTCTTGCTGAACAAATACCAGAGGTGATACATTTATAGCGATCAAATATATGTGCTTTATATTAATTAGCTCACCCACCCACACCCCCACTAATCAAATCAACATTATCTGTACAGGTGCATGGTGTGCCCTATGCAGGCACATGGGGTGCCCTATGCAGGCACATGGGGTGCCCTATGCAGGCACATGGGGTGCCCTATGCAGGCACATGGGGTGCCACGTGTCAGATTCCAAAATGATCATAGAGCAATGTGAGATGAAGTGTTGCTCCATCTGGGAACGGAACTTGCATTTTTGTAATTATAAAGGCAACACCCTAACCACTTGGTTACGTGCCCTCTAGCCTTACTGCACTATGACCTCTCACCTGAGGTTATAGTAAATGACATTCATGCAAGATGCCACACGCTGGCATTGAACCTAGGATCCTGATGTTGTGAAGTGGACTTTTTAACTGTTCAACCATAATGCACTTGTAGGGAAGGCATCGCTTTTCATCTTTTAGTTGTTTCAGTCAACAGACTGTGGCCATGCTGGGGCACAGCCTTGAAGAATTTAAGTTGAATCAGTCAACACCAGTACTTAATTTTTCTAAGCTTGGCACATATTCTATTGTTGTCTTTTGCTGAACTGCTAAGTTATGGGGACATAAACATACTGACACCAGCAGTCAAGTGGTGGTGGTGGTGGGGGAGCAAATGTAGACACAAAGACACACACACACACATACATGTATACACATACATACATATACAACAGCCTTCTTTCAGTTTCCTTCTACCAAATCCACTCACAAGGCTTTGGTCAACCTGAAGCTATTGCAGAAGACACTTGCTCAAGGTACCATGCAGTGGGACTGAACCTGGAACTATGTCATTGGGAAGCAAGCCTATAGGTCTAGATACATATATATGTATATGTATATGTATATATACAGGTATGTATATGCATATATAAAGATATATATATATATATATGTATATATATCATCATCATCATCATCATCATCATCATCGTTTAACGTCCATTTTCCATGCTAGCATGGGTTGGACGGTTCGACCAGGGTCTGGGAAGCCAGGAGGCTGCACCAGGCTCCAGTCTGATCTGGCAGTGTTTCTACAGCTGGATGCCCTTCCTAACGCCAACCACTCCGCGAGTGTAGTGGGTGCTTTTTACCTGCCGCTGGCACAGGTGCCAGGGGAAGTTGGTAGCGGCCACGATCGGTTGGTGCTTTTTATGTGCCACCGGCACAGAAGCCAGTCAAGGTGGCGCTGGCATTGGCCACGTTCGGATGGTGCTTTTTACGTGCCACTGGCACAGGTATCACAACTACAAGACATACATATATATATATATCAGTGTGTATAACCCTACTTGTGAAAACCTGTTGAGGCAAGTGAAAATCAAAATCAAAATCAAAATCGATCAACATCAATGGAAATTGTAACTGTGATACCAGTGCCGGTGGCACATAAGAGAACCATCCGAACGTGGCCGTTGCCAGCGCTGCCCTGACCGACCTCCGTGCCGGTGGCACGTAAAAAGCACCATCCGATCATGGCCGTTTGCCAGCCTCGTCTGGCACCTGATGCATGTAGCACGTAAAAAGCACCCACTACACTCACGGAGTGGTTGGCATTAGGAAGGGCATCTAGCTGTAGAAATACTGCCAGATCAGACTGGGCCTGGTGCAGCCTTCTGGCTTCCCAGACCCCAGTTGAACCGTCCAACCCATGCTAGCATGGAAAACGGACGTTAAACGATGATGATGATGATGATGTGTAAGTATATATATACACCACTTTATTAAAATTGCTTTTCAGGATTAAATTATTGACTAATTCTTAAGAATAAATTTATTCTCCTTTCCTAAACACACAAAGAGCTTTATTATTATTCTACTAAACCTGAAGAGATTTTAACCAAGACAGACGAAATATCACTAAGCATTTTGCCTGGCATTGCTAACAGTACTGCCAGCTCAACACCCTAACAACAACAACAACTACAATGATAATAATAATAAT
>NC_043012.1:8079921-8124921 GCF_006345805.1 Octopus sinensis
ACCAACAATTTTTCCCCTTTTTAATGCATTTTTGGCATATATAAGGGAAGCAACTCTCTAAAAATTTATTATTAAATCTCAGAACGTAAAAAGCTACAGTAACACCCCCCTTTGTGGTTAGCCATATTGTGATGGCTATTATACTCTACATCTCTAAAAATGCTTATATAGTTATTTCCCTTACAAACCCGAGCAACGCCGGGCGATACTGCTAGTGTAGTATATAATATTCTGCTCAATACCACAGATTTGCTTGTCAGTTGTTTGACCTTAACCAGTTGAGCATGTCCCTTAGTGGCTGACGATATGTGCATCTCTGGTCACAAGCAGAAGTAGTGGGGTAGCATCATAGCCGTGTGTTGAAAGGAATTCTTGGAGGTTTGGATAATTTACCTTTGGAAACATGGGTGGTTCATTCAACATCCTTAAACAACCCTTATTCAGGGACCTTTTGAGTGGGATGGGTTACTCGACCTAACTGGGCTCCACCTACAAGGTCATGTGCTGTTTATCTTGATATGAGATCACCATGTCGCGCACATATGGTTGTGATGCATGTGCCTGGTGTACCCTAATCAGACGGGTAGTCATGATGGGTATACTGGGCTTCGTATATTTTATCCCAGTGCCACTTTGATGGCATGCACTGCTCTCTCACTCAATAATAATAATAATAATAATAATAATAATAAAAATGATAATAATAGCTGCTGATATGTTAGTTGGTTGTTGTCTTATCATGTGTCACTTTATATTGGGTAGAGAAAGAGAGAGAGAAGGGAGAGAGAGGGAGAGAGACAGAGAGAGAGAAAGGGAGAGAGAGGGGGAGAGACACATACAGAGAGATAGAAAGGGAGAAAGACAAAGATATATATATATATAGAGAGAGAGAGAGAGAATTAACACAAGATGTGCAGCATATCTGATGGGTAACACTCTCATATGTTAATAATAATAGTTTAGATTAAAAACAACTGTTGACAAATATTAGGATTTTGGTATAATTTAACCACTTATCTAGATGCAATATGGCCCAATGGTTACCAGTTTTGCTTTGTAATCATGAGGTTCTGGTTTCAGTTCTGTTGCATGACATGTTGGATAAATATCAGTTTCTATATCCCTGGATTGATCCACACCTTGTAAGTGATACTGGATAAATGGAAACTATACAGAAGTTTGTTGACTGTACTTGTAAGCCAGTTTCATCATGCTGGTTTTGCCTTATAATTATGTTAGCCAGATAGTGCTCATTCAACAAATCTTGTTGCATGGTTGATCAAACACTGGACACACATGGTCAGAAATTCTAACCAAAATTCGCTTTTATTTTAGTGCCAATACAATTTACCTTAACCAATATCAAGCTATGACTAAGGTGGTGAGCTGGTAGAAACATTAGCATGCTGGGTGAAATGCTTAGCAGTATTTCGTCAGTTTTTACATTCTGAGTTCAAATAAAACTGAGGTCGACTTTGGCTTTCATTCTTTTGGGGTTGATAAATTAAGCACCAGTTGTGTACTAGGGTTGATCTAATCGACTGGCCTCCCTCCCGCAAAATTTTGGGCCTTGTGCCAGAGTAGAAAAGAATATCAAGCTATGATTGGCTGCAATATAATTAATGCTGGAATAGACCAATCCAGGCAGCTACTACCAACTGCACTGAAGCCGCAACAATAGAGTGGGTCACACATGGAGAGGAATGCCCACCCTCTCCTTGCCCAACTCAAATTAAAAGCAAAGGGTTATGTGACTTTTGAAATTTGAAATTTTGAAGCTACTATGAGATAATGCATGACTAATTCAAGACAATCATCATCATCATCATCATCATCGTTTAACGTCCGTTTTCCATGCTAGCATGGGCTGAACGGTTCGACCGGGGTCTGGGAAGCCAGGGGACTGCGCCAGGCTCCAGTCTGATCTGGCAGTGTTTCTACAGCTGGATGCTCTTCCTAACGCCAACCACTCCGTGAGTGTAGTGCGTGCTTTTTACATGCCACCGGCACAGGGGCCAGAGGAGGCTGGTAAACGGCCACGATCGGTTGGTGCTTTTACGCGTCACTGACACGGACGCCAGTCAGGCGGCACTGGCATCAGCCACGTTTGGATGGTGCTTTTTACAATGTGAATAAATAAACCTCAACACCAAAGAGTTAAAGTGATGTTTGAAACCTAAATGAACATGACATTTTGATCGCTTTAAAACAGGAAGTTCGTCTCATAGAACCAGGAGTGGTGGTCTCAGGTGGGTTGATATCAAAAGAGTTAATAAAAATATTTTTCAAATTTTCAACATTAAAAGTTGTTTATTTTTTAAACATTGCACATGAAGAACACCAATAATTCTTTGATCTCTATTTTAATGTGAAGTCCAAAATATTGATTGAGTGTCACTCATTGAGGTGAACAGTCTAGATTTGTGGTTCTGTGCCTGAGACCACATCTGGCTCTGTGATACCAAACTGTTAGCTTTGCTTTACTTACACATGGAGAATACACCCAACAACACTCCATATTAACCCTTTGGCATTCAGGTTACTCCAGCAAATGTGATGCATTTTTAATTCTCATCGGTTTTAATTAATCACACATTTATCTCCTCACACAAAGATTTCGATCATATGACTTATTCTTTTAGTCTTCTACATGTTTCAGTCATTTGACTGCAGCCATGCTGGAGCACTATATATATATATATATATCTGTATACATAAGTACATATTCATATATGTGGCAAATTTGAATATATGCCTGTATATATATATATATATATATATATATAAAAGCACTATCCGACCCGTGGCCGATGCCAGCACCGCCTCGACTGGCTTCCGTGCCGGTGGCACATAAAATACACCAATCTGACCGTGGCCGTTGCCAGCCTCGCCTGGCACCTGTGCAGGTGGCACGTAAAAAGCACCCACTACACTCACGGAGTGGTTGGCGTTAGGAAGGGCATCCAGCTGTAGAAACATTGCCAGATTAGACTGGAGCCTGGTGCAGCCTTCTGGCTTCCCAGAACCCCGGTCGAACCGTCCAACCCATGCTAGCATGGAGAACGGACGTTAAACGATGATGATGATGATGATGATGATATATATATATATATATATATATGCACACATGTATCTTTTTATATGTATAAATGCAGGCATACACCTACATGCATATGAGGTTGAAGTTGTGTGCCCATATACATACATATACGCACATGTGTGTATGCGTGAGTGTGGATATGTGTATGAGTATGTACAAGCATATATGTTTGTGTGTGTATGGGCATGTACATTTTTATACTTACACAGACGTTGTGAACGCAGGAGGTTTTATGTGTATGTAATGTGAGAATATAGTTGC
The DNA here is from genome assembly GCF_006345805.1 of Octopus sinensis. Lineage (NCBI taxonomy): Eukaryota > Metazoa > Mollusca > Cephalopoda > Octopoda > Octopodidae > Octopus > Octopus sinensis. Next base: position 8,083,283 of record NC_043012.1, read on the forward strand.
GTGTATTTTTTATCTTTTATATTTTTTCTTACCAATTAGAATAACTTCCCTTTTATTCAATGGGTTTTTTTATGCCACTGGCATGGGAGCCAGTCAGGGGCACTGGATAGAATGTATGGACAGTAGTCATCATCATCATCATCATCATCACCGGCACTGGTATCACAGCTACAATTTCCAATTGATGATGAAATCGATCAACATCAATTGGAAATTGTAGCTGTGATACCAGTGCCGGTGGTATGTAAGAGAACCATCCAAATGTGGCCGTTGCCAGCACCGCCCTGACTGGCCCCAGCACCGCCCTGACTGGCCTCCGCGCCGGTGGCATGTAAAAAGCACCATCCGATCATGGCTGTTTGCCAGCCTCGTCTGGCACCTGTGCCGGTGGCACGTAAAAAGCACCCACTACACTCATGGAGTGGTTGGCGTTAGGAAGGGCATCCAGCCGTAGAAACATTGCCAGATCAGACTGGGCCTGGTGCAGCCTTCTGGCTTCCCAGACCCCAGTAGAACCGTCCAACTCGATGACAGTAGTAAGGACAGAAATGATAATTGGAGAGAGGTAGCTGGTAGTACCAAAGAGGTGAGGGGGGTGGAATATGTGCTGACTCTACCCTTAAATGATCGCACGAGCTGAGTTGTAACATTGTTAGAGGAGTGGTAGAAGGATGGGTGTAAGGAAGATAAGATGTGTGTATTTGGGGATGACGTAGGCAAATTGGCTGCAGGGATCACAGCATGGGCAGAAATCACCATAATAATTTTAGAACCTCTCTTTCACTGTGGTTGGTGGGTCTTCTTGAGCACAGCAAATTGCCAATCATCTCGGTCCTTTGTCATCTCCTCTGTGAGGCTCAACATCTTGAAATCAGTCCTCACTACTTCGTCCCATGTCTTCATAGGTCTCTCTCTCTTTCACAAGATCCATCCACTTTAAGAGATCGGTATTTCTTTATACAGCTGTCTTCATCCATACACATCACATGACCAGACCAATGCAGTCTTCTCTCTTGCATGATACATCTGGTTCCTCTTAAGCCTAATTTTTCTCTCAATGCATTTGCACTTTGTTGCACATGCACACAAACATTGCTCATCCATTGGAGGTGCACCAGCTTCATTCCTCTCAAGTTTTCACATGTCCTCTACATTCAGGGCCCTCGTTTCACCACCATGTAGCATAGTTGTTTGTACACAAGCATCATACAATCTATCTTTCACTCAGAGAGAGAAAGACCCTTTGTTGCCCACAGAAGTAACAGCTTTCAGGACTTTCACTATCCTATTCTTATCCTAGCAACTATGCTTTCAGAACATCCTCCTCCACTGCTAATTAGGACACCTGAGTAACAAACTATCTATAACCTCTGGGGAGCCTCCTGGTTATTTGGTCCTTAGCATTTATTGTGTGTCCCATGTGTCCTTAGCATCTATTCTTTCTGCACATCTGCCACATACAAAGATTACCTTCTCTGTTAACCTTCCTGTGATTCCATTGCACCTCTTATTTGGGTACACCAAATGGAATTCCTGATGACACCTTTCCTATATATTGAGCAGGACCATATCCTAACAGGAAGGGAGTCCTATTCATTTTCTTACTTACCCAACCTTGGTCTTTGCTAAGTTTACTTTAAGGCTCCTTTCATTCTAGGTTTTGCTCCCCCACCTGAAATTTCTTTTCCAGTTCTGTTATCAGAATGAGGTCATCAGCATATGATAGTTCCCAGGGGCAGCCTGTCTTAAATTCCTTTGTTATGGTCTAGGAGGGGATTGAGTAGTGAGCCCTGGTGAACTCCTACCTGTATACTAAATTCACTGCCATACTTGTGGCCGACTCTCACTCAACTGACAGGACCCCTGAACATAGCTGGTATGGCTTTAACAAGCCATTTGTCTACTCCTAGCTTCCTTAGACACTACCAGATCAGAGAGCAAGGAACACTGTCAAAGGATTTTTCCAGATCAACAAATGTCAAGTACAATGGTTTGTACGTTATTTACATTCAACGGATATTTGTCCTCATCTTGTTTGTTGTTAACACAATGTTTCGGCTGATATACCCACCAGCCTTCTTCAGGTGTCTTGGAGAAATTTCGAACCTGGGTTCTCATTCCTAAGGTATTTTTTGATGTTGTTATTATTATTATTATTATTCAGGTCACTACCTGGAATCGAACTTGGAATCTTGGGGTTAGTAGCCTGCGCTCTTCGATTCCAGGTAGCGACCTGAATAATAATAATAATAACATCGGAAAATACCTTAGGAATGAGAACCCAGGTTCGAAATTTCCTCAAGACACCTGAAGAAGGCTGAAGGGTATATCAGCTGAAACGTTATGTTAACAACAAACAAGATGAGGACAAATATCTGTCGAATGTAAATAATGTACATAATTCCTCATCTCTTAAATACAGAACTGTACAATGGTTTGTTTCGTAAGATAATCCTCCTGCAGTTGTCTTCCTAGGAAGATGGCACACATAGTACTTCTCCCTGACACAAAAACCAAACTACATGTCATCTAGTCTAATTCTGTTCCTAATTAATTAGGTTACAACTTTCTTCCTTCTCTGCGAGATAGTCTAAACATCTCAGCAGGGATTCCTGATGGACCAGAGGCTTTATTTATAACTTCACTGAAGTCTGACTTCATTGAAAGCCAAGACTAAAACACTCATAACTACCACACAATGTCAAGACAAGGAGATATAAACACACAAACATTATTACACAAGGACAATTTGGGAACAAAACAGTCATTATTTTCATTGCAGAGTGGACAGTAATATTAGATTAGAAAGAAGATTACTTGATAGTTATGGTTTGTTCTTAGTATTAGAGAAAAGACAAAAGGAAAACACATGAGCAAGTAATCTGGAATTTAGAAAGTGGAGAGTAATATAGGATCAATATGCAATTGTGGGAAAGATGAAAAAGAACTACAAAAGCAGGTCAGTTTAATGACTAGTTCTGTCAATTCCATTATCATTTAGGCGTAGGAGTGACTCTGTGGTAAATAGCTTCCTTAGGATCCACATGGTTCCGGGTTCAGTCCCACTGCGTGGCACCTTGGGCAAGTGTCTTCTACTATGGCCTCAGGCCGACCAAAGCCTTGCAAGTGGATTTGGTAAACGGAAACTGAAAGAAGCCCGTCGTATATATGTATGTATATATTTATGAGTGTGTATATGTTTGTGTGTCTGTGTTTGTCCCCCCAACATCGCTTGACAACCGATGCTGGTGTGTTTACGTCCCCGTAACTTAGCGGTTTGGCAAAAAAGACCGATAGAATAAGTATTAGGCTTACAAAGGTTAAGTCCTGGGGTTGATTTGCTCGACTAAAGGTGGTGCTCCAGCATGGCCACAGTAAAATGACTGAAACAAGTAAAAGAGTATTTAATGTTTGCCTTCCATGCTGGCATGGGTTGAACAGTTCAATAGGATCTTTGAACCAGAGGGCTGCATTGGTCTCCAAGTTCTGCTGATATAGTTTCTACGGTTGATATCCTTCTTCACACCAACCACTTTACAGAGTGTACTGGGTGCTTTTATGTGGCACCAGCACTTGTAAGGTCACCAAGTAACTTGCAAGACAAGACCCTTTGACAGGGTCAGGGTGTAGTACTGAAGGAAGTGGCTTTGTGTCATGTGTATTGAGCGACTAATGTATGGTACATGGTCAGAAACAGGTGTCTTTTTCCAGAGAAGATACATGGTTACATCAAAGAAATGGTGACAAGATGTCAAGGTACAACTTGGCACTCTGTCGGTTACGACAAGGGTTCCAGTTGATACGGTCAAGAGAACAGCTTGCTGGGCATTCCATGGACATGTGTACCCTTAACGTATTTCTTAGTGTGACTGTGTGACAAGGCTGCTCCTTTGAAATACAGGTACTACTCATTTTTGCCAGCTGAGTGGACTGGAGCAACGTGAAATAGAGTATCTTGCTCAAGGACACAGCGCATCACCAGGAATTGAACTCACAACCTTGATTGTGAGCCAAACACTTTAACCATGAAGTCACACACCTTCACCTCAAGGTACAAGAAAGTGGATGAAGAGGGAACAAAGGCATAGAATAAAGGATAGGTGGGTCTGTGAGAACATGAAAGGAGAGTGACAAAGGGTCAGAAGTGAATGCAGTGAATGGTGAACGGGGGTGGAGGTGTGGTCAATAGTGGATATCTGTTGGGAGGGGGAGGAGAAAGAAACAGGATTGAAATAAGAAGGGGGAGGTGATGATAGTACAAAAGAATGGTGTGTGGAGGGAGTCAGTATAACAACCACTCCCTCATAGGTAGATAAGAAATAAGGAGATGATGTGAAGAGTAGAGAGGATGAGAAAGGAATGTACAGTGACAGAGATAGAAGTGAGAGAAACATAAGGGTGGAAATTATGAACGTGGAATTTTTAGTGAAGATAGGTTGGAGGAAATGGAATATTTTTGGCCAAGTGATTTTTATGCATGTGTATAATAATGTACGTTAGCAATAAAGAATTAAATTCTTGTTCTTTATATTCTTCTACTTTGTTTCAGTCATTGGACTGCAGCCATGCTGAGGTACCACCTCTTCTTGCTGAACTATCAGATTACAGGAATGTAAACAAACTAACACCAGTACCAAAGCAGTAAGTAAAACACACACACACACACACACAATAGTTTTCCACACTGTTTCTTATTTCTTTATTGCCCACAAGGGGCTACACACAGAGAGGACAAACAAGGACAGACAAACGGATTAAGTCAATTACATCGACCCCAGTGCATAACTGGTACTTATTTAATCAACCTCGAAAGGATGAAAGGCAAAGTCGCCCTCAGCAGAATTTGAACTCAGAACATAGCGGCAGACGAAATACCTATTTCTTTACTACCCACAAGGGGCTAAACACAGAGAGGACAAACAAGGACAGATAAATGGATTAAGCCAATTATATCAACCCTGAAAGGATGAAAGGCAAAGTCGACCTCGGCAGAATTTGAACTTAGAACGTAGTGGCAGATGAAATACCGCTAAGCATTTCACCCGGCGTGCTAACGATTCTGCCAGCTTGCTGCCTTCACTGTTTCTGTCTACCAAATTCACTCACAAGACATTGATCAATCCATGACTATAGAGCAAAACACTTGCCTAGGGTGCTGCGCTGTGGGACTGAACCTATAACCACATAGTTATAAACTGGCCTTCTTTACCACACTACTATTTGCTTGTGTCTAAATATATGTGTGTGTATGTGTGAGTATATCTTCTATCTTTTACTTGTTTCTGGCATTAGACTATGGCCAAGCTGGGGCACTGCGTTGAAGAACTTTAGCCAAATGAATCACTCCCATGACTTATTTTAACAGTCACTTTTGCTGAACTACTAAGTTACAGGAACGTAAACACACCAATACTAGTTGTTAAGTAGTGGCAGGGATAAACACAGACACATGTGTGTGTGTGTGTATGACAGGTTTCTTTCAGTTTCAATCTACTGAATCCACTCACAAGGCTTTGGTCAGCCTGGGGCTATAGTAGAAGATACTTGCCCAAGGTGTCATGCAGTGGGACTGAACCTGGAACGAGCTGGTTGGAAAGCAAACTTCTTAACCATACAGCTACATCTGCACCTATATCATCATCATCATCATCATCGTTTTGTGTCCGCTTTCCATGCTAGCATGGGTTGGACGGTTTGACTGGGGTCTGGGAAGCCAGGAGGCTGCACCAGGCTCCAGTCTGATCTGGCAGCGTTTCTACGGCTGGATGCCCTTCCTAACGCCAACCACTCCGTGAGTGTAGTGGGTGCTTTTTATGTGCCAGACGAGGCTGGCAAACGGTCACGATCGGATGGTGCTTTTTACGTGCCACCGGCACGGAGGCCAGGCCAGGCTGGCAACGGCCACGATCGGAGGGTGCCTTCATCATTTAATGTTTGTCTTCCATGGTGGTATAGTTGAAATGATTTGAGAGAATGCGACAAATCAGAAGACTGCATTGTGCTTCAGTGTCTTCTTTGGAATAGTTTCTATGGCTGGATGCCCTTCCTGTCAGCCATTAGATGCTTTTTCTGACACTAGAAAAGTAACTTGCAAGTCAAGTTCCAATCAGAATAAAATACCAATGTTTTGTGTGTGTGTATGTTTGTGTTGCATGCTCAGGGTTGGAAAAGAAAAGAAGAAATATTCTCAAAAGTAGTAAACAACAATGCCATCATTTGTGTTCCTTTATTCAAATCAAAATAAACTTACTATTTACAGCATGTTGGCACCACTCTCTACAGACATAAATTAAGAACTGGGAAATTGATGTCGTTCCTATATATTTAGACCAGAAGTAAATTATGATGATATGAAGAACTATAGGAATGATCACAGAGATGCAAAACTAAACGTTACACTGGAAGTAAGCTACACAATGTGTGTATAATTATATATGTATTCATAAACATATATTTATATACACACACACATATATATATATATGTATACTGTTGTGTCTGGGGAGAGTCATTTTATTTTTGTGCCTTATAATGTAACACACTCACCGGTAAAATTACCATTTTTTTTTTGTTTGTATTTTCCTAAAATTTTCGTTGCGTTTTGCAACCTTTTCAGTAATAATCAAGACGCAACGAAAATTTTAGGAAAATAAAAATAAGAAATAAGTGGAAATTTTACCGGTGAGTGTGTTACATTATAAGGCACAAAAAGAAAATGACTCTCCCCAGACACAACAGAATATGCTTCAACACACGAACTCATATAAAGAATCTTGCAAACCAAATCCCAAAATGAAATGAAATATATATATATATATGTAGGTGTATATGCAAGCATGAAAAATAGATGTTAAAATGACATACACAGACACACACGCACGTACAAATATACATAAGGATTTAGCTAAACCAGTGGTTCTCAACCATTCTTTATCTATGGATCCCCATAGCCATTTGATGTTTAAAAACTAGTTTTGTAGAAACTTCTTTCAGAATTCCTATTTTGTTTTAGACACATTCAGTTGTGTAGGTTGTATGTACTATGTAAAACGTTAGAGAAAGGAACCCAGCTGTTTCTTGCAATAAATACCAATACATACATCTAAAGCAACATTTTTTCAGGGGCCCTTAAAATACTACTGTGGATCCCCAATTTGCTATTTTGTTATGCGAACCCCTCCAAAATCTTATATGGACCCTTAGGGGCTATTGGGATCCTAGTTGAGAACCACTGAGTTAAATTTGACGAAGGGGCCGTATCTTCTTATTTTGCCCAGAAATGAGTCTGTAAACTGATGACAAAGAATGGGATGAAACTGAATGTTTGGGTGAAAAGAAATTGCATGGATGCTTAAAGAATGCAAAGCCACTTAGATGAAATACACACACTATTTTCCGGCATGGAAGTCAAATTTTTCAAACCAAAATGTGAAATGCAGCAAGATATGGCAAAATAGTGATAATGTTTGAATGTTTTACACTACATGTTTACACATTATTTACATTTGACAGATATTTGTTCTCATCTGGTTTGTTGTTATCACAATGTTTTGGCCGATTTACTCTCCAGCCTTCATCAGGTGTCCTGATGGAATTTTGTACCCAACCCTGGGTTTTCATTCGTAAGACATTTTTTTGTGATTTTACTATTATTATTATTATTATTATTATTATTTATTCAAGGATTCAAGGCACTGCCTAGAATAAATAATAACAATAATAGGCAGTGCCTTGAATAAATAATAATATCAGCAAAAAATGCCTTAGGAATGAGAACCCAGGGTTGGGCTCAAAATTCCACCAGGACACCTGATGAAGGCTGGTGAGTAATTCAACTGAAATGTGGTGGCAACAACAAAGAGATGAGGACACATACTTGTCCAATGTAAATAATGTACAGAATTCCTTGTTTCTAAAATATAGAACAGTATGCTTACACTGTATACCACATTGACTTAATTACATGCCGAGAAATAAGGTGTATATATGTGTGTGTGTATATACATACATATATGTGTGTGTATGCATGTATGTATATGTGTGTATATATATATATATATATATAATGATATGTAAAAGTAAGATCCAAGGATCCAGGTGTAGGAAGTTAGTTAGCTGTGAGCAGTCCATAGAAGGTATAAAAACAACTTTCAGGAATAGTGGTTTATTGGCATAGGTTGTAAATTTTTTCCAAATCAAGGTTTGATAAGCTGAAGAAAGTTACTTTTATAGTTCACAGTTAGCAACTACGGTTGCTATGTATGCAAATAAATTTGGATATATATATATATACCCAAATACACATATACATACATGTATGTATATATATACATATCCAAATACATATATACATACATGTATGTGAATATATATATATACATACACACATTTATATAACATGGTCAGCTGATAATTATCAAAACAAGCTGACTCAGACACTGTCAAACCTATTCTGCTGGGTCTTCAGAATGCCATGTTTATTCTAGCCATTATCGAAGTACAAGACCAGGTAAGAAGAAATGGGTGGCTGGGTGATTCTTCTGAACATGGAACTGTATTCATTTTAGCTGCCAATCTGAGAGGAACTAGCTAAAAATGGCACTCAAGTGAGAGAGAAGGGAATAAATAAAAAAAAAAAAAGGAAAAAGAAGAAACAGTGCCAATAGGTTTATAGCTTTGTAACTACATGCCAATTTATTAGGGAACCCTGACAAAATTGCAGAGGACAGGGGGTGGGGGCAGGTGTGGCTAGAGAAAAAAACAGCATAGAAAAATATGGCGAGTTTCTTTTTTTTTTTTACCTTCTTGAAATATAATTCTTTAAAAATAAAAATAATTCTTTCTACTTGAGGCACAAAGCCTGGAACCTTGAAGGAAAGGGCTAGTGAATTACATTGATCCCAGTACTCAACTGGTACTTATCTTATTGAACCTGAAAGGATTAAGGACAAATTTGATCTTGGCTGAATTTGAACTCAGAATGTAAAGCTGGAAAAAAAAAAAGGCTGTGAAGCATTTTGTCCAACACACTACTGATCCTGCCAGCTTGCTACTATTTTATGATATTAGTAATGGTTTCAAATTTTGAAGAAGAGCTAAGTCAATTCAATCAACCCCAGTACTCAACTGGTACTTATTTTCTTGACCCGGAAAGGATGAAAGGTAAAGTCAACCTCAGCAGAATTTGAACTCAGAATGTCAAGATGGATGAAATGCCACCAAGCATTCTGCCAGCTTGTTGCTTTAATGGCCCTTGTGCCGGTGGCACATAAAAGCACCCACTACACTCTCGGAGTGGTTGGCGTTAGGAAGGGCATCCAGCTGTAGAAACTCTGCCAGATCAAGATTGAAGCCTGGTGCAGCCATCTGGTTCGCCAGTCCTCAGTCAAATCATCCAACCCATGCTAGCATGGAAAGCGGACGTTAAATGATGATGATGAACCCTTTCTACTATAGGCACAAGGCCTGAAATTTTTGGGGAGGGGACTAGTGGATTACATCAACCCTAGTACTGAACTGGTATTTATTTTATTGACCCCAAAAGGATCAAATGCAAAGTTGACCTCAGCGGAATTTGAACTCAGAGAGCGTAAAGATGAACAAAATGACATTAAGCATTTTTGCACAGCAAGCTAATGACTCTGCTAGATCACCACCTTTAATAATAATAATAATAATAATAATAATAACAATCTTTACTACTAAAGGCACAAGGCCTGAAATTTTGAGGGAAGGGACTAGCCAATTACACTGACCTCAGTGTTTCAGTGGTACTTAATTTATTGACCCCGCCAAAAGGATGAGAGGCAAAGTCAACCTCAGCGGCATTTGAACTCAGAACCTGAAGACAAACAGAAAACCGCTAAGCATTTTGCTATCAGGTATCATTGAATCAGCTCTTGTATATCACTGGTATTCTATTTTATCAACCCCAAAAGGGATGAAAAGTAAAGTTGGCCGTGGCAAAATTTGAGCCAGAATGCAAAGGGCCAGAACAAATACCATACAACCCTTTAAAAGGTTTCTGTTTTAGGAAGCAGACCAGGGGAGTTAGCCAATACCATATCAATCCCAGTATGTGACTGGTACTTTACACTCCTTTTGGGGTTGATGAAATAGAATACCAGTGATATACGAGGGCATCGCAATAAATGCTATGGCAGTATTTCTTCTGGCTTTGCAAGTTCTGATTTCAAATCATGTCAGGGTCAACTTCCTCTTTTATTCCTCTGGAGTCGATAAAACTTGTATAGACCAATGCCCTCTCTCCTCAAAATTGCTGGCCTTGTGCCTGAATTAAAAACAAATATTATTATTATTATTAATTATGATGTTGGATTGGTTAAGTTATTTGAGCAAAGGCTGAAATGCCTCACTGTATTTATATTCATTTTGGTTCTTTATATTTTGAGTTCTAATCCCATCAGGGTCAGCTTTGCTTTTCATCCTGCCAAGTTTGATAACATGAAGTACCGCTAAGCATTTCACTCAGCATGCTAATGATTCTGCCAGCTCACTGCCTTAATAATAATAATAATAATAAACCTTTCTACTATAGGCACAAGGCCTGAAATTTGTGGGTAGGGGTATGTTGATCACATTGACCCTAGTGTTTCACTGGTACTTAATTTACCACTAAGCATTTCACCCGGTATGCTAACAATTCTGTTAGCTCACTGCAATAATAATAATAATAATAATAATAATAATAATAATCCTTTCTGCTGGAGGCACAAGGCTTCAAATTTGGTGGGACTAGTTGATTACATCGACCCCAGTGTCTCTCACTGGTACTTAATTTGACCCCAAAAGGACAAAAGGCAAAGTCGACCTAAGCGGAATTTTAATGCAAAACATAGAGATGGGCGAAATACTGCTAAGAATTTTGCCCGGCGTGCTAACGACTCTACCATGATGATGATAATAATAATAATAATAATAATAATAATAATGGTTTCAAATTTTAGTAGAAGGCTAGCAAATTTTAGAGGGAGGAGCTTAGTTGCTTATATCAATACCAGTACATGACTGGTATTTTATCAACCCTGAAAAGATGAAAGGCAAAAGTGGATAATAGTGGATTCCAACACACTCATAATTCTGCTAGTTTGCCCCCCCTTTATGTAACAACAACAACAACAACATTCAAAGAACGGTAATAAGAGATTAGCTCACATCGACCTGTTACTACACAACTGATTGGAAATTATACTCTTTTACACAAATAAGGAAGAAAGACAGAGGGGTGTGGGGTGTGGATGAAGTTTTGATACAGAGACACAAGAAAGAAAACAAGAAAATGAAAAAAAAAAAATAATAAAAAAGAGAGATAGAAAGGAGAGAGAGAAAATGGAATTAAATCTGGAACATTTTATTGTTTGGTTGTATATATTTTTTAATTTTTTAATTTTTTTTTTTTACAAGGATTGCTGAATGCCATGGTAACTGTCCCTTCAAAAACTGGAAGAAACTCAAACTGTATTTCTTTATATACACCAAATACAATTGAATTCTTCCCATAAAAACTGAAATTATTATTTTTTTTTTTTGGTTTCACTTTCAAAAGTTTTGGTTCTTTAGATAGATTCATTATTTTTTTTCATAAATTTTTGCACAGAATAAAATTTATAATTTTATTTGTTTTTTTTTTTCAACTATGACAATTTTATATATTTTTTAAAATCTTTTAACATAATCAACTTTTTTCTTTTTTTTTCTTTCTTAATACTGATTTTGTGTCTCTTTTATTTATTTTTTTAAAACTTTTTTCTTATATTTTGTTTTATTTTACATCATGTTCTTATTTATTTGTAAATGGATAGAGAGGAAACGTGGCACCGACCACATGTGTATGATGGTGAGTATGGACGTGTCTTTGAGTGGGTGGGGAATTCTGATAGTCTCGAGTTTTATCAAAATTTGGGGATGGTGATACAGAAGTCTCAGAGATTGATGTTTTTGGATGTGGTGAAGAATGACAGTTTGATGAGGGTCGTGATGAGGTTTTTTCCTGAAGTTCTGACATTTTGTGCATCTCATAATATGAGGCTGAAGAAGAATGGTGGATCACTTCTGCTGATTTAGAAGGTTCCAACTCAGTGCCGGGGAGGACAGGTTGGTTTAGAATATTCTTTTGGGAGGACGTGTTTTTTTCTTCTTTTTCAACATCGCTTTGGTTAAGCCGGTAGCCTAAATGAGATGGATGTAGGTAAGATGCGTTTGGGTAACCGAGCACGGGGTTAAACTGCCGATAGGCATCGAAGTGCAACGGACTGTAACCAGGTGACTGCATATAGGGGTAGGGTACATAATGAGGGTAATTTGCAGAAGTAGCAGCAGATACAGCTGTGTTACTGTTTGAACTAGGGACACTACTACTACTACTATTATTATTATTGGATGAGGATGATGATGATGACGACGAGGAAGAAGACGGTGGCATGTTACTATTATTACTACTATTATTACTGCCACCACCACCACCACCACCACCACCACCACTGCCGCCGCCGCCACCAACACCACCACCACCACCGCTGCCACCACCACCAATAACACCACTACCACCACTACTGCTGTTACCTAGAGACAACGAGTAGGAACTCTTTAGTTTCTGGCTTTCAGCTGGGCTGCGCAACTTGTCCATCATCATCATTCGCTTGTCGGAAGTCTGACAGAGATCTGGAATTGGTTTACTTATAGGTTTTATATCACGTACCATCACCTCTTTAGTCTTCATGTCCAAGAGATCACGCTTGGAAGAGTTACTGCTATTACTGCTAGTATTGTTATCGCGAGAGAGAATCTCATCGTTGGGCATTAACCTACCATGCTCCAACATCTTATGACCACCCTTAGGGATCATCAACTCCATTGCTTGCATGTCAGGCTTAGGCCCATACTCCATCTTGCGTTTCTCTTGTTCAAGGAACTTCTGCTGTTGGTACATATAAAAGTGTGGTATACCCTCGTGTCGGACATCATTGTGCTGCATCCGGTAGGCCTCAGCTTCTGACATCTCACACCGAGACTTGTCCATCTGTGACTTCACCTCAAAGTTTTCGTTCATTATTTGGTGGTTTTCATTTTTTTTCTCTCTGATTGCCTGTTCTCGTTCCCTCTCCAGAGATTTCTCGACCATTATTTTCCGGTTGTCCGGGCCCTTATCTGTTTGGTTTGATTTCAAAGCCATATTGTGAGGACTCGATTTGATAGTGTGGACGTTGGGTGGAATATCAGAATGTGACGATGCTTTTAAGTCATCAGGTAAACCAGATTTGTTTTGAAATTCTATTGCTTTCTTGCAGGATTCAGCATCTTTACCCGGGTAGTGCTGTACTCGTTTTTGATCTTCTAAAGCTTTCTCGTATTGCTGTCGATACTGCGGGTCTGCCAGGTGATGCATGTGGAACGAAGGATCAACATATCCATAGAGATATTGGAAGTGTGGAGGCTGAGGCCAGGCATAATACTGCTGGTACCATTTCTGTGGATAATCATGAGGTGAGATAGCTGCTGCTGCACTGCTTGGTCCACCGCTTCCACTGCCTCCTCCACCACCGCCGCCGCCACCACCACCTCCCCCTCCACCAGGAGGAGCACCTTCTTTATGCTTAGGATCTTCTTTTTCTTCTTTGATTTTCTTTTCTTCACCCATTTTCATTCCTTCCTCTAATGAAACTCCCATTTTATCATCTTGGCAGCTGACCACAACGCCCTGGGGTGGTTCACTTTTGATTGAAGTCGATGCCTTGTGGTTGCCCACAGACGAGCTCCCTGACACACTGTTGGAAGCACTGCTCTGGCTGACATGAGACGAGGGCTGGGAAACATTAGGAACAAGGTAGGACGACTGGCCGTAGTAACCATACATACCATAATGGGGAACGGCTGTCGGAGGAGGTTCCGGGCTGTTCCGACCTTGATGTTTCTCTTCTTTACGTGAGCTAGAACTTTCTTCCTTCACTTTCACAGGTGTGTCACCTTGTGTAGGGGACCCAGACTCATTGGCATCAGAAATGTCTGAATAGGCTGGACTTTGGACGTCATCATTGACCGGCGTCTTCCTGTCTGGCGTTGAAAGTAAACCAGGCATTGGAGCGCCGACCTTTAAAAGGCCTGGGGGTTGTGTCATACGAGTGACTTGACTTGGATCGAGCGATGACTTGGGAGAGATTTGTGCAGCAATCACAGAGTTTGCACAGCCTAACGAACTAACAGTCGATCGGGAGAGGTCAGATATTAAATGAGGGGGTTCCATTAAACTACTATCTTTTTTGGGCATCAAATCAAGCCCTGGTTTCGGTGGTGAAGCTACTGCTTTAATCACAGCTGTTCGTTCATATTTGGGGGTGTGATCCCCCTTCAGGGAGGGAACATCACATTTACCCAACTCTTTCTCTTTGCTACACTTCTTCTTTTGTTTTGGTTTTTTATCTTTGAAGCTGACAAGAGATGAGTTAATGTTCATGGATTCACCTAGGATGGTCGGTTTTGGCTGGATTGGCTTCAGTGAGGGAGATACCTGAGTATGAGTGGTTGGCACAGAGGTTAGGCCAGTGTGAGAAGAACTGACACTGCCAGGGAATGCCATAAGCTGGGGGCTAGGGGCTGGAACTATTGGTCGAGTAGGAGTTTTACATTTTGATTTGTCAACCACAGATATTTTTTCTGTTTTTATAGTTTTGTCCGAATCTTTCAAATCCATCCGGCATGATTCTGCAACATGAGAGATTGTACCGAATGTAGTGACGGAGGTAAGTAAAGACTGGCTACTCATAGGACTGACCACAGAGGGCGCCACTGATGATGCCGACATAGATAGCATGGGGCTCGTCTGACAGTTTGTTTGAGTTACCATGGAAACACCACCTGTGCCTAGACAACCCATGGGGGCACCAGGAAGTTGGTACATTTGATTAGGAAGAGGCTTTGAGACAGAACCACCAACACTGAGACCAGATGGAGGATGTATGGAAGCACAACAACTTGATGGATGTTCACTCTTAATTACTTTCTCAGTTTTAATTGTTTCTCCTAATGATGTTATTTCACTTTTAATTGACGTTTTGTCTAATAAAACTTTCTGTTCATCACTAGCTTCGTCCGCTGACTGGCAACTGATTTGTTCTTGATTTAAATCACCTGCTGTGGACCCTTCCTCGGCATGGATATTGTCATCACTTTGTATCTCTTCCTTGATTTTCTCTTTCCGACTGCTTTTCTCACTGGTTTCGTCTTTCCGACTACGACTGACTTCCTCGTCAGTTATATTACCTTCCATGCTTATAGCATCCTCATCGCGTAAATTCTCGTCAGCCTCTTGGGCTTGCAGCATGGAACTGTGATGAGCGTGAGACTGATGGTAGCGTAGACCATTAATATGTTTGTACTGTTTGTTACAGTTGGCTTCAGGACATTTCAACAGAACCGGCGAACTGGACTCTCCACTAGCAGACCCAGTACTAGCGACACCGTTACCGCTGGTTGACAAACTGATCGTAGCTGAAGACATTGAAGAATTATTTATACTACTACTACTGCTGCTGCTGCTGCTGTTGTTGTTGCTGTTGTTGTTATTGTTGTTGCTGCTGTTGTTACTGTTATTATTATTATTATTATTATTATTATTATTGCCACTAGCACTTGTGTTACTATTGGCACTGGTGCCGCTCCTCCAGCTTGACCGGCACCTTTTGCTTCCTTTGCAAGGATCTGAAGGAACGGACAAATCCAAATCTGAAGGCCTTCCCTTGCGTTTCAAAGAACTGCTGCGATCGTGCTCTAATTTGGCAGGGCTGGCCGGAGCCTGGAAGCTGTTGCCTCCACACCGCCGGCCTTTCCGAAGTTTGCGTCCCTCGTTGTTGTTGCCGTTGCCATTGTTGTTGTTGTTGCTGTTATTGTTGTTGTTATTGTTGTTGCTGCTGCTACTGTTGTTGCTGCTGCTGTTGTTGTTGTTGTTGTTGCCACCACCACTGATATTCAAGCGTTCATTGACCGGCGTCGCAGTGTTGCCTCGGCCTCGCTTGCCGCGTCCTTTCGGAGTCCTTGATTCGAAGTCACTTACAGGAGAGTCACAGTTGAATCTGAAGGAGAGAACAACATGGATTAGGAATCCAACAAGTCTTAGCATTTTGGACAAGAAGTTTTCAAGGGCAAGTGGGGGAAGGAAGGGGGGTGGCAAGGGCTGGACACCAGTAAAAGAGGGGAAATACAATGCAGACATACAGACAGACAAAACCACCGCTATTCAAAGGATTATCATAGAATTAATCTATGGGAGGATTTTTTTTGGTTAAGATAAAAACAGAGATATTTTTTTTAATTAGAATAAATGTCTGTTGTATGGAAGTAATTCTTTGGGCAGCCCAAAATAATAAGTTTGGGCTAAAAACAACATTGGAATGTATACAAGTAGAAGGTGAAAGTGGGTTATGCCTAACATCTGGTCATTTCTCCATTGCATCATCATCATCATCATCATCATCTCTCTCTCCATCTCTCGCTATGTTGTTGCGTTATGCTGCAGCTGTTACACAATAACCACTCTCCTCCAGTCTGCCTGAGGTTAATGATTAATGATTGGTTAGTCACAGGAGGATTACAGTGGGTTTGCTAACTTTTACTTTTAGTTCAATCCATATATAGTCAGTTGACTACTTGTAGTAGTGGTGGTAGGAGCAGGAGCAGTAGTAGTAGTTGTAATAGTAGTAGTAGTAGTAATAGTAGTAGTAGTACAACAACAACAAATGCAGGCAGAAAAAATAAACAATGAAAAGAAAAAAAAATTTGACAGAAATTTAATCAATCAAGTGCAAGAGGTGGGGATGGGGAGTGAGAGGTGAGGTAGGAATGGATATCTTGTGTGTGTGTGTGTGCGCGTGTGCGTGTGTATATGTGTATGCACACACATACCCATATACACGCGCACACATCTTGCATCTTGTGGGTTGATGTCGGGGAGGATTGTCAACTGATGAGTGACTAAGAGGTGGGGGGTGGGGGTGTTAGCACTTGTTAGGATTAATTAGCATTAGTGACAAAGGGCACATAACGCATCGAAGCAGATGCACAAACATATCGCATATGCACATACACATGCACACACAAAATCTGATCTAAGATAAATCAGGAAAGCAAACAGGATTAATTGTGGAAAGTCTTTGTATTTCCCATCGACTGTGATAATGGTACCCTATAATCAATGTATTATCTATAAAGGTACCCCAATGTCTAGTTACAGACATGTAACAGCCTTAGGGCACCTATCAAAATGTGACCACAATACTAAGTGCACCTATCAAAATGTGATCACCACATTATAGTTCGGCTATCAAGATCAAACGGATGCATTCTGGTGCATCTAGGATTCTAGAGAAAATATATGAGAATGTTCAATTCTAACATCAAGCTAAATGATATTTAATAAACAGAAGTAATTTCTCTTATTTGTCGTGTTTGAAACATTTAGTAAATAAACTAAGGTTTAAAAGAAAGGTTTAGCAACATGAGGTTTTAAGTAAGGTTTACTAAAATATTCAAAAGTTCAGCATGAAGGTGCATGGCTCAGTGGTTAGAGTATTGGGCTCACAATCGGAAGGTAGTGAGTTCGATTCCGGCACTAGGATGTGTGTTGTGTTCTTGGGCAAGACACTTTATTTCATATTTCTCCAGTTCACTCAACTGTAGAAATTAGTTGCGACGTCAGTGGTGCCAAGCTGTATTGGCTGTTGCCATTCCCTTGGATGACATCAGTGGTGTGGAGAGAGTAGGCTGGTATGTGTGGGCGACTACTGGTCTTCCATAAAACACCTTTGGCCAGACTTGTGTCTCAGAGGGGAACTTCCGAGGTGCAATGAAATGGTTATTCATAACTGAAGGTGGTCTTTACGCTTTTACTAAAGTTCAGTTTAATTAAGATTTAATTAAGCAAGGCATAATGAGCTCTGGTTCAGTACAAGATTTAGTAAAGTAAGGCTTAGTATAATATTTAGTAAACTAAGGTTTGTTAAACTGATTTTTTATAAAATGAGGGTTTAATAAAATAAATGGAAAAATTAGCAGATATAAAATATCTTGATTACAGCATTATCCTTTTTTATTAATGTAAGAAGGAGGAGGTGAGTAAAGCTAGAGTGCAGGTGTGGTGTGTGACCATGAGGAGGGGTGACAAGTAACTTCAGAATGTGTGGGGGTGGTGAGTGACCATGCAAGGTGTGTGCATGTGTTGTGGTGGTGGGGTTAGTGTTGAGTGACCCTCACTCCCTCCGGACAACTAGTAAATGTAGTTGATGGTCATTTAACAAGTGGAATGGTCAATCAATGGTCAGCTAATGAAAACCTGGATGTAGTTGGATAAAGCTGTTTTATATGGGGAGCGGGATGGGGTGGGGGTTCGCTTTGGTGATGAGATGATGGATGGAGGATAAGTAACAGGTGGATTAAATTGGGAATGTAGTAGTAGTAGTAGTAGTAGTAAAAAAAGACAGAGAGAGTGAGAGAGGACACAGTTGGATAGATAGAGAATGATGATTAATGAGTTAAGATTCAGGTGAGTGACAAATTTGTAAAAAGATAAGTTCAACTCCAAAAGTTCGTTAGAAACAGAGAGAAGGAATTATTGTTACAATGTTAATGACACAACATAGTTTGCCATTCTCTTTGGTCAGTCTAGTACAGTGGTTCACAACCTGCTGGGAGCTCAGTGCCTCTCATCACAGAATGGTACTCTACCCCCCCCCCCCACCACCACCCTGTGTCAACCAATATTTTGAAATAAATAAAATCAATTGTTTTGATCATAGAGGAGCTAATGGTTTAAATGGTTATGGAAAGTTTTAATCTCTTGGTTCCACTCCCTCTCTCAGCTGAGAGGTTCTTTTCTTTTGAGCGCATAGGTGCTGGTGCCACATTAAGGGCACTTGTGCTGGCGCAGTGTAAAAAAAGCACCCAATCCAGTACACTTTGTAAAATGATTGGTGTTAGGAAGGGCATCCAACTATAAAAACCATGCAAAAACATGAAAATTGGAGCCTGGTGCAGTTCTCAGGCTTGCCAGCTCTTGTCAAACTGTCCAACCCATGCCAGCATGGAAAACGGATGTAAGATGAAGATGAGAATGAAAGCAAGGACTTTATATAATGAAATTCTATTGGGATTTGGCATATTATCAGTAATTTTTTCTACTCTCTGCTAGCACAATGTCCTACTTATATTCTATATTCCTGCAAAAGATTTTTTAAATATGTGTTTAAATTGTTATAAGCCTTGTATCTATTTTAAACCTTTTGTTATCATATTTCTGTTGAAATACTCCTTGTTTCAAATGACTTAACAAGTAACAAAGAATTTAATAAATTAATTTTGTCCTTATTAAGCTGGTATGAAGTTACATGGCTCAGTGGTTAAAGCATCAAGTTCACAATCACAAGGTAGTGAATTCGATTCCCAGACTCGGTTGTGTTCTTGAGCAAGACACTTCATTTCACATTGCTCCAGTTCATGCAGCTGTGGAAATGGAGTTGCGACATCACCGTTGCCAAGCTGTATCGGTCTTTGCCTTTTCCTCGGATAACATTGGTGGTGTGGAGAAGGGAGGCTGGTATGCATTGGCAACTGATGGTCTTGCATAAACAACCTTGCCTGGACTTGCACCTCAAAAGATAACTTTCGAGGTTTAGGCTATACAATAACAAAGGAAGCCTCTAATTTAGATAATCTTAAAACATGAACTTTGTAGCAAAGAACCAGGGACAGTCTCATGTGGATTACAGTCTCGTGAAGGTTAGCCTCTTAGCATCCAGATTTCTCGGTCACATGCAGAGCTTATTTAATCACACTGTTCTGAATTAGCCATGCATAATCTTGCAGCTTCAAGAATTTGATGATGTGAAACATTTATTTTTAAAATGACATTGTATGGTAAGCATGAAAGGCCAAATCTAGTCAGTTTGAACACAAGACAGATTAGTTAGTTAGTTAATTTTTTGGCTCAAAATGCAAAAAGCAAGGCCATGTAGGGGGACATGGGGTTATGTACAGGGTGGTGTTCATGTAAAGAGTTCAGGCCACTTGAGGTCAAGGGAGACTTTGAACCGAGTGGTCGTCGGCATCTTCACCATCTCGTCTGGCAGCTTATTCCACAGATCCACAACCCGGACGGAGAAAGCCCCTCTCCTTCGATTGAGATGAATATTTGGGCCAGATATGGTTGGTTTGACCCTCTAGTATTCAGGTTGCTCTGTCAAATGTAATGCTTGTTCATTCACATTGTTTGGAATTAATCATGCATTATCTTGTAACCTGGAGACTTCAATGATGTGACAGTTTTATTTTCGAAATGACATTGTAAGGGAGGTGTAAGACGCCTGATCTGGCCAGTTTGAGCATAAAGCAAGTGGAATATTTTGGCTAGAGATGGCCAGTTTAAATGCTAAAGTATTTCATTTCCCAGAAAAACACAAACTCCTTAACCCCCATGAACTCCACAACATCCCCAAGAAGTCAGGCACCACTGCCTAAGTTAAGAACCACTGGGCTAGCACAAGATAATCAGCTTGTAAATTTCCTATGAATTATGAGTCTAAATCATGGTATACATGCCATGATATAGTGTGTATGTGTGGTGGCTATTTTCATCTAAGTTAACAAAGGTAAATAGAAAAACAAAGTACAGCAGTAGGGTACCTCGAATCCTGTACCTTAATTCTCTGAAAAGAAAACAAGGTATTCATTTGGTTTTGTTTAAAACACCACAATTTATTCAACATTTTCCATATTTCCATTATAACAATTTATGTACATTTCTACAATTATTTGCAACTACCAGAAGTTTACCTTCATTTCCCTGTGTTCTCTCCCAGATGACATAAGTTAGTCTCTAATTATATATAACTGGTAACTGTTTTATCTCTCTTAAGAAGGTTAGAACGGCTGTTTTGGCAAGGCAAGATTTAAACTACTGAATCACACACACAAACACACACATATATAAAAACACGCATACTTATTTATCTATCTATCTGTCTGTCTGTCTATGTCTGTGCATGTATATATAGATACAGGTGTGGCTATGTGGTAAGAGATTTGCTTCCCAATTACATGGTTCCAGGTTCAGTCCCACTGCGTTGCACCTTGGGTGTTTTTCTACTAAAGCCTTAGGCCAACCAAAGCTTTATGAGTGGATTTGGAGGACAGAAACTGAAAACAGCCTGTTGCTTATATAAATTTCTGTGTCTTTGTGTTTGCCCCCCACCCCCACCCCCATTTGACAACTGGCATTGGTGTGCTTACATCTCAATAACTTAGAAGTTCAGCGTAAGAGATTGATAGAATAAGTAAAATGCTGGTGTTGATTCATTCGACTAAAAATTCTTCAAGGCAGTGCCCCAGCATGGCTGCAGTCTAATGATTGAAACAAGACACACACACACACACACACGTATGTATTTCTGAGAGTGGTTGATGTTAAGAAGGGCATCCATCCATAGAAACCATGCTGATAGATTTAGAACTGCTAAATCTTTCAAAGGTAGTTTTGGGATTTGTTTTAATTATGTTAGCATGGATTAGATGAATATATTATTGTAACACTGTTTTACAGCCAGATGTCCTTCTTGCAAACTTATACCTGTTTTTCAAGTGAAGGACATTTTATTTCACACATTTTCTAAAGTACATAGCCAACAGGCGCTTTCTCAACATAAATGATACCAGCATCACTTCTTGTAGCTTGTGATTTCTGAAGAAGTACAAACACACACACATTTATACAATCAGCTCTTTCACTTTGTGTAACCAAATCTACTCACAAGGTTCTGATCTTCGCAAGAAGACACAGAATTTGTTAATATCATTAATTACATAACAGAAAAAAACCCAACAAAGTTTAGCAGTTTACCCCTTTAGCACTTACGCTGGCAATATCTGGTTCAAACATTCTACCAGTTTTATGTTCAAACCAGCCAGATTCTGCCTCTCACACCAACCCTACAATGTCATTTCAAGACTAAAACAATTACTTAAATCAAAATCTTGAAGGTACAAGATAATGCATGTTTAATTGAAAGCAATGCAAATATATTAAGCATTACATTTGCCATTTTAGAGTAATCTGAATGCTAAAGGGTTAAAGTTTAGTAAAGTCTGGAAGAGCTGAGCAACGTTGAACAGAAGCAAGGCCAAATGGTTAAAAAGCTCACCTTGCAACCATGAGGTCCTAGGTTCAATCCATCTGTGTCGGATTTGGGGCAAGAGCAGTTACCGTGTGCCCCCCCCCCGCTGACCTAAGCCATGTGAATGTAGCTGGGTAGGAGGAAACTACAGAAAGAAACCTGTCCTTGTCACACCTGTGTCAGGATGTTCCAGATTGAGAATTAAGCTGCCGGGGGGGGGGGATATGTCCATGGTATACCCATCCAATTCACAAGATAATTCACAGTTCAAGGTTTAGAAAGAGCAAGTGCTATAGTTGTTATTGTTGTAGCTGTGACCCCTAACTATGACCTCCTCCCCATGCCAACTGCTTTCTGTTCTGTCCTGGTTCAAAGTTGGGGTGGTCACTTCTGCTGGAACAAACGCAGTTTTGAGAAACACGCAAAATCAAAGACGGCTTAGTCTGTCATAGATAACAGCTGAAACGTTAGGAAGAAATTCTTTGATAAGGAATCGGTTTAATGAACTGACTTTAAACTAACATCTGTGGAGGCCAAGTAAGTACCTTTAGTTACCAAGTCTTGGCAAATACAGCAAGAACTGGAGCACCGAGATTTGGCACCCTTTCACTCACCAGAATCTCTCTTCTTTAAATAAAGTGTGGAATGTCAAGCGAGATAACAGAAAACATGATTCGGATTTGGGTAAAGATAAACAAAAATGACTTGATGCCAAGCGTGTGTATACACATGTGTGTGTGTGTGTGTGTAGAGTAAGAGAGAGATATTATATATACATATATATTTAATAATCAGTATCAGTTACACAGTGACTTGTGGGCCAAGAAGTTCATGCATTGGCATGTTGATAAGTACCTAGGCATGAAACTATACACTCACACACACACACTCATGTTTTTGAGTTCTATTTTCCTGTTTGCATCACCAAACCTCTGTGTGTGTGTGTGGTGTGTGTGTTTGTGTGTGTGTGTTCGTGTGTGTGTGTATGTGTTTGTGTGCACATATATACATATATATATATAAATGAGGAGAGAGAGAGAAAGGTGGGTAGATACATACACATAACTAGACATAGATAAAGCGACAGACCAAGAAATAGAGAGACAGACAGACAGACAAACAAACAAACAGGTAAACAGACAGATTGGGAGATGAATATATGGATGGATGAACAGACAGACAAAGTAGTCAGACAGACAGACAGATAAATAGATTGAGTTAAGTGTGAGTTTTAAATTTTCCAGTCTCTCACCCATCTCTTGAAATGAAATTAAACATTTTGCACTTGAGAGATTTTCAAGTAAAGAGAACTAACTCAAAAACATCGTTTGAATTTCTGCAGCAATCTACCAGGTGCACACGCACGTGTGCGTATACACATGCATATTCAGAAATCCCTTCAGTATTTAAATAATATTTATAAAATATTTATTCTTTTTACTATGTTACACTTTTGCTTTAACCCTTCAGTATTTAAACCGGCCATATCCGGCCAAAATAGCTAATCTGTTTTATGTTCAAACTGACCAGATCCAGGCTCTCACACCTACCCTACAATGTTATTCTACATTAAGTAATTACACCATCAAGATCTTGAAGATATGAGATAATGCATGATTAATTCAAATCAATGGGAATCAATAAGCATTATGTTTGATAGAATAATCAGAACACTAAAGGGTTAATATTTGATTGATTAAACTGTTTGATGTGGTGCCCCAGCATGGCCACGGTACAATGACTGAAACAATCAAATGAATATATTCTTGATGCTGTCTTTGCTATTTTATTTTGAATTGCTGCTGCTGCCACCATCCTCATCATTTAACGTCCACCTTCCGTGCTGGCATGGGTTGGATGGTTTGACAGGAGCTGGCCAGGCAGGAGCCTAAACCAGACTCCTGTGTCTGTTTTGGCATGGCTTTTATGGCTGGATGCCCTTCCTAACACCAAAGACCCAGCAGAGTGGACTGAGTGGGTTTTTTTTCACGTGGCACCAGCACGGGTGAAGTCAGTTTCGGTATGGTTTTTACAGTTGGATACCCTTCCAAGTGCCACATTTTACAGTGTGGACTGGATGCTTTTTACACGGCACCAGCACTGACAAGATCACCCAGTAACTTGCAAAACAAAGATCCTTTGAGAGGGGAGGAGGGCACTGAAGTAAGGGATCTTGTGACAGACGAGAGTTTATAGTGAGACAGAAACAGATGCCTAACAGAAAAGTTAGCACACCGGGCGAAGTGCGTAGCCATATTTCGTCTGCCATTACGTCCTGAGTTCAACTTTGCCTTTCATCCTTTCGGGGTTAATAAATTAAGTACCAGTTAACGCACTGGGGTCGATATAATTGATTAAATCCGTTTGTCTGTCCTTGTTTGTCCTCTCTGTGTTTAGCCCATTTTCAAATTCCCCCAAGGTCAACTTTGCCTTTCATCCTTTCGGGGCCGATAAATTAAGTACCAGTTACACACTGGGGTCGATGTAATCGACTTAATCCCTTTATCTGTCCTTGTTTGTCCCCTCTATGTTTAGCCCCTTGTAGGCAATAAAGAAATAAGAAACAGATGCCTTGCTGTAGGGGAGGTACATGGAGAGAGATAAAGAGAGAGAAAAAGATGAGTACAGAAACAGGTGCGCTGCTGTAAAGGAGATACATGGTTACCTAGCCTGAGGGAGGAGCAGGAGAAAGAGTGAGAGAGTGGGAGGCAGCAGGAGTGCAAGAGAGAGGGCAGGAGAGATGATGGCAAAATGCAGGGCATCATACCAGTACAGGTTGGATGGTTTGACAGAATCTGATGAACTGGAGGACTGCATCGAGCTCTAACGTCTATTTTCACAAGGTTTCTATATAGCTTGATGCCCTTCCTAATGGATGCAAACACTTTACAGAGTGTACTGAATGCTGTTTTTTTTTTTCTTTTCACGGCACCAACATCAGTGAGGTCATCAAGTAATTTGCAAGACAAAGGAAAAAGAAATCTCCAATTGAGTGGAGATGGAGTAGAGAGTGGGAGAGGGCTTTTTGTCAGGTGTTGAGAGACCAAATTATGATAGAAGGATAGAGAAGATGAAGAGGCATTCATCAAAAAAAAACTCAACAGGCTTTTGTTGTTAGCCTAAAGTGACTTTTGAATCAGCACCAGTAGACTGGGTGGAAAACCCTGCCTTAGTTTAAAGAATCTACTGTTATCTCCATCTTCGACATAATTAAGAAACATGAGAAGACAAACAATAAGTTTATAATAATGGGTTCACAGCAATTCTATGGAAATTGTAAGAGAGGAAGAAAGGGAGAAAGGAGGAGAAAGCAAGAAAGCGAGGGAGAGAAAACTGAAGAATTATTACTCGGAGAAGATTATCAAATTTGTTTTCCCAATAGCAATTTATATTTTACGCGTTATTGACTTCAGCTTTTGTATTTTAAATATTTTACCAGATATTTCAGTCAACCCATTCACTCTACAAAAGCCATTTTCCACTCATTTTCACATCCATTATTATTATTATTATTATTATTATTATTATTCTCCTCCTCCTCTTTTTCTTCTCTCTCTCTCCCTCTCTCGTGTGCGCATGTGCACATAAATCATGCTTTTGTATGAACAGTCACTTTCATTTATATTCAGCACACACAAACACACACACATTATTTATACGCATGACAAGCTTCTTCCAGTTTCCACCTACCAAATTCCACTCGCAAGGCATTGGTCGGCCCGGGGCTATAGCAGAAGACACTTGCCCAAGATGCCATGCAGTGGGACTGAACCCGGAACCATGTGGTTGGTTAGCAAGCTACTTACCACATAGCCACATATATATATATATATTGGTGTCACATAGAAAGCACCAGTGCTGGTACCATCATGTGGAAAGCAACCAGTACACTCTGTGAAGTGGGTGGCATTAGGAAGGGCATCTGGCTGTAGAAACCATGCCAAAACAGACAACAGAGTCTGGTACCTCCCCCGGCCTTACCAGCTCCTGTCAAACTGTCCAACCCATGCCAGCATGAAAAACCGATGTTAAACGATGAGGATGATGATGATGATGAAAGCAAAGACCTCAGTGGTGGCTGACCACTCGAGATCACTCAACAGGTCAACAAACTCAAGATCTGGATATTAAATTCCACAGTATTTCCTATCATGCATTTTACTGTGAAATAAGCAATATAGTAGTAGTAGTAGTAGTGGTGGTGGTGGTGGTGATAGTCATCACAGAAAACATCTTTTTATTGCCTCATAACTACAGACTCCTGCATGGTATTATAATTATAGGCTCCTCTGTAACAAGTTGCAATTTATTACATCACAAATTTGCCCCCCCGCCCAAGTGGTCTGGTTGGTTGCCTGCAGGCCACAATGGCCCTGAGAACTATGTCAGCAGAGCCTTCCACAATAGACATGCCAAAAGATATCTTTAATTCTCTTGCTTGTTTCAGTCATTAGACTATGGCCATGCTGGGGCACTACCTTGAAGGATTTTTAGTCACTTGAATCAACCCCCAGTACTTATTCTATCGGTCTCTCTTGCTGAATGGCTAAGTTATGAGGGATGTAAACACACCAACACTGGTTGTCATGTGGTGGCAGGGTACAAACAGACACACACACACATACATACACAATGGACATCTTTCAGTTTCCATCTACCAAATCCACTCACAAGGCCTTGGTCAGCCTGGGGCTATAACAGAAGATACACAGTGGGACTGAAACTGGAACCATGTGGTTGGGTAGCAAGCTCTTACCACACAGTCACACCTTAAGGCCAGACTAATATAGGCCACTTCTTCCCAAAGGTAAAGTCGAGTGCACCTAGGGCTAAAGTGTTCCCTAGAAAAAAGTGAAGTTACAGACGCATCAGAGACAATTTTAAACCAACATGATCTGAAAGAGGAAAAACAGCCGAGAGTTGAGAAAGTGGAGAAAAGTGGATGGCCAAGTATAGGTTTCCTTATAATAAGTGGCTCTTTATCATATGTCATATCTATGGTGGCCAGAAAGAGAAAAGAAGCCTGTTGTCTATGTATGTACATATGTCTATATGTTGTGTATGTATATATATATATATATATATATATATATATATATGTGTGTGTGTCTATATGTATACATGCTGGTGGCATGTAAAAAAGCACCAAGGACACTTTGTAAAGTGGTTGGCATTAGGAAGGGCATCTTGCCATAGAAATCATGTCAATACAGACGCTCAGAGCTTGGTGCAGCCCTCCGGCTTGCCAGCTCCTGTCTAACTGTCCAACCGATGCCAGCACAGAAAACAGACATTAAATGATGATGTTATATCTATATGCACACACACACACAACCTTGTCGTGATATCACTTGATAGTCATAAACGAGTATCACTGTCATGCAAGTGGAATCCTTCATTTGCAATCTTCCGTGTAAACATGTCCAGCCATAAGGAAATATTAACCACTTGCGAAATGTGTGAGGGTTAGCAACAGGAAAGGCATCTGGCTGTAGAGAATATGAGCTTCAGTGAATTCTATGACTCATGTGAGCTAGGAAAAAGTGCATATTGAAAATGATGAAGAGGAAGAGGTGCCATATAAAATTGGTGCCATATAAAATACACCCATGCAAGTGCCACATAAAGAACACCCAGTCCACTTTGTGAAGTGGTTGGTGTTAGGAAATGCATCCAGCCATAGAAACCAACCCAAAACAGAACTAGAGCCTGGTGCAACTCTCTGGCTTGCCAGCACCTATCAAACCATCCAACCCATGCCAGCATGGAGAATGGATGTTAAATAATGATGATGATGGTGATGATACAGACACACATTCATTTATGTTGTTAAGGTTACAGTTAAGAAAATGTAATGTTAATAAGCACCACATTTTCCTAACCATCTTTGCAAAGGAAATACTATTCCTGATAGTGAGTTGAAAAACAATGCATCAGAAATAATGATGTGCTGTAAGATCCTAACCCACCACCACCACCACCACTACTGCCTCTGCCATCTCCATCATCACCACACTATTATGATCATAATCACTCCCACCCCCTCACCATGTGATTATTGCTGTAATATAAAGAGATTTGAGATAAGAACACAGCTATATTAAACACAAGAAATAATTCCTGTTTCTTGAAATAAAACAAATCTCCCCTCCCGCTCTCTCTCTCCCTCCCTCCCTCCCTCACACTCTCTCTCCATGATAAGTAAGAATGAGTAGACTTATTGAACAGTGCTACCTCAGAAGCTCTTACAGCAGACTTGCGGCTCACTTCATTTCTCTAATTTTCACTACTTCAGCATCACAATCATTTTTTTTCTCCCCCTTCTTTATCTTTCATCTTTTAAAGAACATATAATATTTGCAATCTCCACGTATTTTTTTTTCTCCTTTTCTTCTTTCATCTTCAAAAGCTTCTTCAAGAATTACCATATTTATCTTGTCACCCCCCCTTCCTTCTCTCACTTTCTCATTGCACATATTTCAATATTCTAGTTACCAAATATAGCAATTCTTTCACATTCTCTCTCTCTCTCTCCACCTGGAAATTGTAAACGATGATAGAATGAAATAGATTTAAAACGAGAGAGAATGTTGAGATTCCCAGAGCCGAGGGAGTAGAACAGACTTAATCAACAACACAAAGATGTTTTAACAACGTACTACAGAAACTAAGATAGATCGGCAAATCGACTGGTTGATTCTCCAAGATATCTTCACACAGATATCAACATAACCACAAAGGCAGCACTTGTGGAAATCATATCAACACTTGGTGCAGTTTATCTTTGATATAAGGGGCGTACTGTTATTGTCTGTCATATCATCATCATCGTTTAACGTCCGTTTTCCACGCTAGCACGGGTTAGACGGTTTGGCCGGGGTCTGAGAAGCCAGGGGCTGCACCAGGCTCCAGTTTGATCTGGCAGTGTTTCTACAGCTGGATGCCCTTCCGAACGCCAACCACTCCGTGAGTGTAGTGGATGCTTTTAATGTGCCACCGGCACGGAAGCCAGTCAAGGCGGTGCTGGCATTGGCCACGTTCGGATGGTGCTTTTTATGTGCCACCGGCACAGAAGCCAGTCGAGGCGGCGCTGGCATTGGCCACGTTCGGATGGTGCTTTTTATGTGCCACCGGCACAATGATATAGAAAACACAAGACTTATTGAGAGTAATGTATTAGGGTCTTAAAAAACGGTAAGCTCGCAGAATTGTTAGCATGCCAGGAAAAATGCTAAATGGCATTTCGTCTATCTTTACGTTCTAATTTCAAATTCCGCCAAAGTCAGCTTTGCCTTTCATCCTTTTGGGGTCGATAATGTAATAGCTAAGCACTGGGGTTGAGGTAATTGACTTAACCCACTTCCATTAAATTGGTGGCCTTGTGTCAAAATTTGAAACCAATGTATTAGGGTTTTAACCCCACAAGCTTTAAGTTAACGCAACAGCTCCCAAACTTTGAAGCCCAGTGTCCCTTTCACTGAACGGCAAATGGTTTGGTACAATAAAGAAATAAATCCCAGCAGATTGTTTTAAATCAAATAGAAAATAAATTTGTTCAGTGGTTTTATTATTTTTTCATTCTATCTTATCTAGAATGTGCCCCCATAATCATATACGTGCTTGGACTAGTGACCCCTATATCAAATTATGAACCAGTGCTCTTATATTAAATATTTAGGTACGGCAAACCCCTATGTTGAATACTTAGGGAATAACTAGCACTCCGTCACTTATGATGACAAGGGTTCCCGTTGATCTGATCAATGGAAGAGCTTGCTTGTGAAATTAACGTGTAAATGGTTGAGCATTCCACAGACATATGTACCCTTAAAGTATTTCTCAGAGATATTCAGCATGACACAGAGTGTGACAAGACATTACGATCATAAGCCGAGTACTTATTCTATAAGGTCTCTTTTGCCGAACCGCTAAGTTACGGGAACGTAAACACACCAGCATCGGTTGTCAAGCGATGTTGGGGGGACAAACACAGACACATAAACATATATATATATATGTATACATATACATATATACGATGGGCTTCTTTCAGTTTCCGTCTACCAAATCCACCCACAAGGCTTTAGTTTGGCCAAGGCTATAGTAGAAGGCACTTACCCAAGGTGACACGCAGTGGGACTGAACCTGGAACCATGTGGTTGGTAAGCAAGCTACTTACCACACAGCCACTCCTGCCCTTGGTAATATTGAAAACATTTCTCTTTCTGGTCAATCTCTCATTACCTCCTTTAAGTTCCATTTAATGATGTAAGTGCTGCCTTTTTGGTAAATTTATTGGAAGGTGAGTAGAGCATCGAGAATGACTCTGGGGTGAATGGGCCAACCCCAGAAAACGTTGCTGTTCTTTTATTCAATTTGGACAAAGTTGTTTTCTGTGCTACTGTCTCCCCTCCTGGTTTGATTCCACAAACAGCTCCACTCGTTTTGTTAATTTATCCTCATAATGTCCTTTTGTCATTGCCCTTGTGGCAAATAAAAGAGATGATGATGATGAATGAATGTTGTTATTTTAAAGATCAACAGCCAACTTGATCATCAGGCAAGATGAAATTATTAATAACAAGCCTTGCTTTAATAAGATTATATGCAAGATGTGATAGAAGTGTTTTTTGAGAGGAAAAATAGATGTGTGTGTGTGTGTGTGATAGCGCAGTATGTGTGTGAGTGTGAGATATGGAAAAGTGTGCTGTCTGTATAAGATGTAAGTAAATAGCATAAGCATGCGTGTGCGTGTGTGTGTAGAAAGGTGTGGGTATGCATGTGTGTGTGTGTGTGTGTGGTGTGTGTGTGTGTGTGTGTGTGTGTGTGTGAATATTTTTTAACCATAATTGATGTTTAGAAAAGCTATATTGACAAGTGTAGAGTTGTGATGGTTTGAAGAGCACTTATTGGTATGAGAGAGAGAGAGAGGAGGGAGAGGTGAAGATGGCTCTACTTGTAATAGAATAAGTCTGTTCCACTGGCAAACCCTCACCAAAATATAAAAGAAAGCAAAATAAGATTGGGTTTTAATTAGCAGCACATTGTGTTGCCAAACTGGTAAGTAAATGAAGTTAGTTGCCAAGAACATGTTGTAGATACCATTCTGTGATGGAATTATGAAAACATCAAGCCTGACACTTATTTACATAGATTATCGGCTAAATAGCTCAACCAGGAACCAATTAGAGAGGGAGAGAGAGAAAGATGAACTGGTTATCTATCTACGTTGTTGATTGGTTGCAGAAGTAGAGGCCAGTCGGATCTTCAAGTCCAGTTTTGCGTGAGAGAAGGCAGAAAGGAGAATACTGTTGTGTGTGTGTGTGTGTGTGTGTGTGTGTGTGTGTGTGTGAATGAGAAAAAGAGAGATTGGTTTTAACATCAACAACAACTGCACATGTGATCAAGAAGCTGATGAAATATTCACAAGCAAACAGTAGCATCTGCAGCCTGGACAAATGCCTAGAACATATTTATTTCGAAAAAAAAAAAGAAACATTCCCCACTTTTGTTAAAGGAATTTCTGTAAGTGAATTCCAGAGATGAAGGTTTGTGGTGCAGAAACGATATGTCTATATCAATCAGCAGTAAGATACATTAGACTCATACACCGATATCTCACTCACTGACACCATTCAGTATGGGGAATGGTAAACTGTACCAATTCTGCTGGGACAGCTTTGAGAAAAGAAAGGAAGGAAGAAAAAAAAAGAAAGAAAAAAATCTCCTTTTACATTCTCTGAGGAGAAGATTCGAGTTGAGAATTAATACCGATGTATTTTTGAAATGGAAGAATTCGGTCCAGGTTTGTTGAATTATCAAGTGTATGTTTTGAATGCAGGAATCTCAAGTTGACCAGCAGGCAGAAGAGAGACTATTATTACATTTGTTATGTAATATTATTAGACGTGGTTATGAAATAGAACGGAATGAAAATTATGTGATTGGAGATTGGTAGAACAAGACCAGGTTCCCCCATAGAACATTCATTCAACAGATTGGATGGAAGCACTCCGTCGGTTACGACGACGAGGGTTCCGGTTGATCCGAATCAACGGAACAGTCTGCTCGTGAAATTAACGGGTAAGTGGCTGAGCACTCCACAGACACTTGTACCCTTAACGTAGCTCTCGGGGATATTCAGCGTGACACAGAGAGTGACAAGGCCGGCCTTTGAAATACAGGTACAACAGAAACAGGAAGTAAGAGTGAGAGAAAGTTGTGGTGAAAGAGTACAGCAGGGATCACCACCATCCCTGCCGGAGTCTCGTGGAGCTTTATAAACACTCACAACGCCCGGTCTGCGAATCGAAACCGCGATCCTATGACCGCGAGTCCGCTGCCCTAACCACTGGGCCATTGCGCCTCCACATTCAACAGATTGCATAATCTTTTATTTGTTTCAGTCATTACACTGCGGCCATGCTGGAGCCCAGCCTTGAAGAATTTTCATCAAAGAAATTGACCCCAGGACTTACTTTTTCTTTTGGAAGCCCGGTTCTTATTCTATCGGTCTCTTTTGCTGAGCCACTAAGTTACAGAGACATAAACACGCTAACACCAGTTGTCAAGTGGTGGTAGGGGCAAATACGGACATACATACACAACAGGCTTCTTTCAGTTTCCGTCTACCAAATCCACTCACAAAGCCTTGATCAGCCTGAGGCTAAAGTTGAAGACACTTGCCCAAGGTGCCTTGCAGTGGGACTGAACTCAGAACCATGTGTTTAGGAGGCAAACTTCATACCACACACTTGCCAATGTGACGCGCGCGTGTGTGTATGAGATTTTAATTAATATACATATATATTACAAGACAAATGTGGAATGAAATAGTTTGACTAGATAAGACAGAAGTGACTCAATGGAAATTACATAAGCTCTATTCTGATTGGCTGGTTGCCTATTTCATTTCTACTATAACAAGGGAGAAATCCTCTTTTTTTCCTATGCTTGCATGGGCCAGACGGAATTTGCTGAGGTATAGACTTTCTATGGTTGGATGCCTTTCCTGTCACCAAGCCTTGCTAATTTCCAAGTAAGGTAATGTTTCCCTTGGGTGAAAAATGTTTTCATGGAAGATTGAAAATTAATACCACCATCAAAAAAAAAAAAAAAAAAAAAAAAAAAAAACTGTTCCAATAATGGTTCCGGGTTCAGTCCCACTGCGTGGCACCTTGGGCAAGTGTCTACTATAGCCTCGGGCCGACCAAAGCCTTGTGAGTGGATTTAGTAGATGGAAACTGAAAGAAGCCCGTCGTATATATGTATATATATATATATGTGTGTGTGTATATGTTTGTCCCCTCCAACATCGCTTGACAACCGATGCTGGTGTGTTTACGTCCTTGTAACTTAGCGGTTTGGCAAAAGAGGCCGATAGAATAAGTACTAGGCTTACAAAGAATAAGTTCTGGGGTCGATTTGCTCGACTAAAAAGGTGGTGCTCCAGCATGGCCACAGTCAAAAGACTGAAACCAGTAAAAGAGAGGAGAAGAGAGAGAGAGAGTAATGCTCAAACCCCACATTGGCAACAATCAGTGATGTTTTCCAATGCCTTCATCTTAATATCGGTTCGAGATTTCTGCCAAGGCCAGTGTTGCCTTTCTTCCTTCCTTCCTTTCGGGGATTGATAAAATAAGTACCAGTTGCGCACTGGGGGTTGATGTAATCAACTAGCCCACTTGCATTAAGTTTCAGGCCTTGTGCCTATAGAAGAAAGGAATATTGGTCAGAGAAGAATGTACGAAGTACAAAGTACACTACTCTCTTTCAGGGGGGTTCATAACTTCGATGGTTCCATTTTCCTCCCAAATTCTCTCCAAATTTAGCTTGGCCCTCAAAGACACATTTCATGGATAAATGAGATAAACATATATAGTATTGGGTACACCATATGGAGTTCCTTTCTAAATGTTTGTTGATCATGTTGTTGGGTATGGGGTGGGGGAATTGTTTACTTCCTCCAATGGACAACAGTACAGTTTGCAACAAAAATAATTCTTTAGAACTGACTGCCCACCACCCCTCTTCTTCTCTTCCACCCCAACACCAGTTTTATCACTTGGTGTGGGAGAGAGGGAGTGTGCGTGTGTGTGTGTAGTAGTGCTATTATAGAGACAGAGAGTATAAGTGACCTTCAAAGAGAGAAAACAATGTTTAGTCAACTGGATCGGGCAAAGCTATGTCATTACATGATTGCTGGAGGAAGGAAGAAAGATTATTATCATCATCATCATCATTATTATTATTATTATTATTATTACTATTATTATTATTCAGACAGCAAGCAGGCAGACTCGTTAGCACACCAGGCAAAATGCTAAGTGGTATTTCATTATCTCTACATTCTGAATTCAAATTCTGCCTTTCATCCTTTTGGGGTCAGTAAAATCAGTACCAGTTGAATACTGGGGTTGATGTAATTGACTCATTCTCTTCCCACAAAAATTGCTGCCCTTGAGGCAAAATTTGAAACCAGTATTATTATTATTGTTATTATTATCATTAGGCAACAAGCTAGCAGAATCGTTAGCACGCTGGATGAAATGCTCAGCAGTATTTTACCCATTGCCTTTCATGCTTCCAGGGTCAATAAATTAAGTACCAGTTACATACTGGGGTCAATCTAACTGAGTGGCACTCTCCCCCTAAATTTCAGGCTTTGTGCCTATAGTAGAAAGGATTATTATTATTATTATTATTATTATTAAAGCAACAAGCTGGCAGAAATGTAAGCATGTTGGATAAAAACATTTCTTCTGACACTTGACATTCCAAGTTCAAATCTTGCTAAGGTTACCTTGGCCATTGATCCTTCCAGGGTCAATAAAATAAAGTATCAGTCAAGTACTAGGGTCAATATAATTGACTAATTCCCTTCCCCCTAAATTTGCTGGCTTTCTACCAAAATTTGAAACTATTAATATTTTCATCACCATCATCATCATCACTAAACAATGATGGAAGAAAGGGATAATAATAATAATAATAATAATAATTATTATTATTATTAGTGCTACTACAACTACTAAACTGTCATGGAGATAGTTTGTATTCATTGAAATATTATGGAAATTTCTTGTGGAGTTCATTATTTATACGATGTAAGACAAAAAAAATTATTCAAATAGAAAACAGAACAAAACAAAAAAAAACCACATTGCTTTTGAATGTAATTGTTGAAGCGACAGACATCTTAGAAAGTTATCGATTTTCACCAATGATAAACACACAGAATTCACTGAGACAGTCTAGTTTGATGAGGAAACGTATGATTAGTGGAGCAGAAGACAACAGCGGACAATAGGAACTGGCAGAATTGTGAATATTTTGGTCTAATTACTGGAAGAAACATGGAAAAACACCTCAGCACAATGGCATCGTTTTATGTTTCATAGTAGAATGTTTGAATTTAAAGACTAAAATAAAGAGATTATGTATTCTAACACCAATCTGCTAACGCCCTCCACTTCTCCACACTAAACTCAGCAGATGAACAGTATTTCTGAGAATGGTTTGTTTCGATAAAAAATAAGAATACCAGACTCTATGAAAGATAAAGGAATGGCAATAGTTTTGGATAGTTGAAAATGACTGAAGAGAGACAGACAGACAGAAGGAGGGAAAGAGAAAGGCAGAGAGATAACAAGGTGCTTTAATGACAAAGAAAAATTGTGTCAGTTCATTCGAAAGATTTGAGATAAGAAGTGAATTTAAAGGGGAAACAATAAAATTTTGAGAAGTCACAGTTTTATGGTGATGTCATTTCTAAAGTTTAGCTGAGCATGGGAATCAAAACAGAGGCTGGACATCAAGCATGCAGGATGTACTTAATGTTAAAATAGCCATTAATACAACACAATTAGTATTCGGTTTTCTTAAAACTTAAATTTTCCCACAAACAAAAATGTTGTCGAATTTTTTTTCTTTCTTGTTTTCACTCGTTCAACTCTTGTTGAACAAATGGGAACTAAAGCAGGAAGAGGTCGTTTAAGTTAACATTTGGGGGCTAGAGTTGCTCCCAGCATGGTTTTAACTGTAATAGACAAAAAATAAAGAACAATATTGTTAACTTTTACGTAACATAGTTCCTAACTAAGGTCTTGGGTTGAGTCCCATTGCATGCTACTTTAACCCTTTCGCATTTAAACTGGCCATATCCAGCGCCAAATATTCTACTTGTTTTCTGTTAAAACCACCCGGATCTGACCTCTCCACAATCAATTTACAATGTCATTCTAAAAATAAACAATTACATTGAAAACTGAAAGCTACAAGATAATGCATAATTAATTGAAAGCAACAGGAATAAATAAGCATTATATTTGATAGAGTAATCTGAATGTTAATGAGTTAAGCAAATGTCTTCTCTTATAACCCCAGGCTGGCCAAAAGCCATGTGATCTGGTAGACAGAAACTAAAAGAAGTGAGCTGGCAGAAACGCTAGCACGCCAGGCGAAATGCTTGGTGGTATTTCATCTGCTATTACATTCAGAGTTCAAATTCCGCTGAGGTCGACTTTGCCTTTCATCCTTTCGGGGTCGATTAAATAAGTACCAGTTACGCACTGGGCTCGATATAATCGACTTAATCCGTTTGTCTGTCCTTGTTTGTCCTCTCTGTGTTTAGCCCCTTGTGGGTAGTAAAGAAATAGGTATTTTGTCTGCTATTACATTCTGAGTTCAAATTCCGCTGAGGTCGACTTTGCATTTCATCCTTTCGGGGGGATCGATTAAATAAGTAACAGTTACACACTTGCAAGAAAAGGACTCACCCACCAATCAAAGAACCAATTGCATGATGTTACTGCATGGCACCAACATTACTACCGAATGTGATTAAGGAGTGAAAGCTTGGAAGAAATGAGGTGAGCATAGTTCACGGGTTGTGAAATATTAGTATGAATGAAAGCAAATGAGACTAAATGAGTTAAAAGAATAAACTGGGCAGGAATGAGATGCTACAGAGCTTAACCCTTTAGCATTTAATCCGGCTATATCAGGCTTAAATATTCTACCTGTTCTATGTCTGAACTGGCCAGGTCTGGCCTCTTACACCTATCCTACAATGTCATTCTATAAACGAAAAAATCACATCATTGAAATTTCAAAGCTACAAGATAAGCCATGATTAATACAAAGCAATGTCAATTAATAAGCATTACATTTGACAAAGGATTCTGAATGCTAACGGGTTAGAAAGACGAATGAATTGGTATGAGTATATGGTGTGTTTGGAGACTGAGGATTGGATGAAGAAGTGTCAGGAGGTGAAATACAAGTGGAAGGAAACAATGGAAGAGAAAAACAAAGGAGGAAAGGAGTGGAAATTGAATTCAGGAAACTGAACACTTCACAAAGGAGATGGCAAAGAACAACAACAAGATTGTGAAACACTGTTCTTGAACAGATGAGATGATGATACCAACAGTTTCATTTATATATGCATGTATGTATACATATATATATACATATTATATATGTATATATATATTCCTTGGGTTCACTTCATCTGTGTGAACACTCTTTGACAATGGACTTCCAAGGTATGTACATACATACATACATACATACATACAGGATGGGGCTGAGAGGACGGACGTTTTTGAAATGGCTATTACTCAGCCCCAAAAGGAGGGACATATGTCCAACAGGTACCATTTGGTCTGTGGTGTCTTAGCATTTTCTTTTCAGGTGAAACCACGGTGCTGTGGATGATAGAGCATTGTGTGTTTGCCTATGACAGTTACATGAAGAATAACGAGTCTGTCACAGCAGTTCAACATGAGTTTCAGCGCCACTTCAACATACACCAAAACCAGGCTGTTCCCACCCATAATACAATCTTATGTTAGGTGAATGCACTTCATACATGAGGTACAGTAATGGATAAGAGACCAGTGGGGGTGCCATGAATGGTAAGGGCCCCAGAAAATGTGGAATGTGTCAGACAAGCTTTGATATGGAGTCTGAATCACTCTGCTCAGAGGCATTGGTAATCAATCAGTTAGGTGTATTTTACATGAAGCCTGCATTTCCACCCATACAAATTGGTCATTGGGCAACAGGTGAAACCACGGGACTATGCACAGAGCAATGTTGGAGAGAGAGGAGGCCAGCTTCCAAGAATGCCTTCAGAAATGCATCAATGAAGACAGACACCACATGATTGATGTTGTTTTTCAAATTTGATTTCGACAAATGCTAATTCAATATGAACAAATTGATGCCAATAAAATTTGTTCGCAGCTAAAATTAATGATTTTTGTGTATTTTTCAAAAACATCCGTCCTCTCTGCCCCACCCTGCACATACATAAATACAGGCAGGCAGGCAAATGGATAGATAGATAGATGCAGAGTATGACTGAATAATGAAGAAGTTCATTTCACAACCACAGGGCCTGGGTTCCACTGCACAACACGACAACTTGGGCAAGTGACATTGTCACTGTGTGTGCGAAACCAGGTAGAGAGAAACTGCACAGAAGTTCATCAGGTAAGAAGGTACCTGTAATTCCAAGAGGTACAGCCTTGACATGCACAGTAAATAACATTAAAGGGAGACATGTCTGAGGGATATTCAGCCACTTATGCATTCACTCAGGGGCAGGTAATTCAGTTGAGGAGGAGTGGCTGTGTAGTAAGTAGCTTGTTTACCAACCACATGGTTCCGGGTCCAGTCCCACTGCGTGGCACCTTGGGCAAGTGTCTTCTACTATAGCCTCGGGCTGACCAAAGCCTTGTGAGTGGATTTGGTAGACGGAAACTGAAAGAAGCCCGTCGTATATATGTATGTATATATATAGGTGCATGTGTGTGTTTGTGTGTCTGTGTTTGTCCCCCTAGCATTGCTTGACAACCGATGCTGCTGTGTTTATGTCCCCGTTACTTAGCGGTTCGGCAAAAGAGACTGATAGAATAAGTACTGGGCTTACAAAAGAATAAGTCCTGGGGTCGAGTTGCTCGACTAAAGGCGGTGCTCCAGCATGGCCGCAGTCAAATGACTGAAACAAGTAAAAGAGACTGAATCCTTATCGTCAAATGACAGAGAGCCACCATCACACAAACACATGTAAATGCACACACACACACACACACACACAGTGATAACATATGTAAATGAGTGTGTATACGTGTGTGCATTTGTATGTATGCTTATTTTTGCTGTCTAAACAATTAAATAGACAGCCACTAGGTAAAAATACAAATAACTTTCATGATTATTTAATTTACTTCCAGAGAAAAGATGCATTTATTTTTTTTTAATTATTCAGCATTTAAATGAGATTTAGTTAAAATAGATAATTAACTGATTAAAACTGTCCATGTATTTTCATAATCTACTTAGAGGTGGTGATTGATGTGATGGTGGCAGTGGTGGTGGTCGTGGTGGAGTGAGATTTAAGAACATTACATATCACTGCAATGACTCAGCCTTTTGTACTGCAACTTTCAAAACTACAAATTCATATAAAAAAAAAAGACCATCATCATCATCATCACTACAAATGATTAACGTTGTTGCTTTTATCATTGTCAGTACTATCATTGTTGTTGTTGTTGTCGTTATTTATTTATTATTATAGCAGTGAGCAGGCAGAACTGGTTAGCATGCAGGACAACAAAAATGCTAAGTAGCATTTTTGTTATGCCTTTAAGATTTGGAATCCAAATCCCACCAAGGTGAACTTTGCTTTTCGTTCTTTCAGAGTCAATAAAATTAGTACCAGAGGAAAAGTAGGGTCAGTGTAATCAACTAATCTCCTCCCAGAAAATTACTGACCTTATGTCAAAATTTGAAAACACCATTATTTTCATTATTATTATTATTATTATTATTATCATCATCACCATCATCATTATTACTATTATTAGGTTTTCTCCTTTCAATTTTGCTTCCATTTCTTGTCGAGTGTCTTCCTGACACCTAGAGCAAAGAAACTCACTGTATACATTGAAACACCGTTAAAATAAACACACCAGACTGTTCTTTTACATAATGAAATGATGTTATGTAGGAAAAAAAAATTATTTACATGGTTTACTTCTCACAGCGACAATATCCTTCTCAAAACGTATGACATACCAGTTAAAACAATCTTTTGCACTTCTTACAAGGATAGTAAGCCAGGGGTCATTCTCAGATTATTATTAAAGTAGTGAGAGGGCAGAATCATTAGCACATTGGGCAAAATGCTTAACTCTATTTCATCCGCTGTTATAATCTGGGTTCAAATTACACCAAGGTCAACTTTGCCCTTCATCCTTTCAGGGGTCAATAAAACGAGTACCAGTTGAACACTGGTTTCAATGTAATCAACCCATCCCCTCCCCCAAAATTGCTGGCCTTGTGCCAAAATTTGAAACCATTATTATTATTATTATTAATGTGGCAAGCTTGCAGAATCGTTAGCAGTATTTCATCTGTCTTTAGGCTCTGACTTCAAATTCTGCCAGGGTTGACCTCGCTTTTCATTCTTTCATGGTTAATAAAAATAAGTACCAGTTATGCACTGGGGTCGATGTAATCGATTAGCCCCCTCCCCCAAAATTTCAGGCCTTGTGCTTATTGTAGAAAGGATTATTATTATTATTATTATTATTATTATTATTATTATTAAGGCAGTGAG
The DNA here is from genome assembly GCF_006345805.1 of Octopus sinensis. Taxonomy (NCBI): domain Eukaryota; kingdom Metazoa; phylum Mollusca; class Cephalopoda; order Octopoda; family Octopodidae; genus Octopus; species Octopus sinensis. The sequence continues at coordinate 8,124,089 of NC_043012.1, forward strand.
CTGGTAGAATCATTAGCACACTGGGCAAAATGCTTAACTGTATTCCGTTCATCGTTACATTCTGAGTTCAAATTCCACTGAGGTTGACTTTGCCTTTCATCCTTTCAGGGTCAATAAAATAAGTACCAGTTGAACATTAGGGTCAATGTAATCAAATCATACCTTCCTTCAAAATTGCTGGCCTTGTGGCAAAATTTGAAACCATTATTATTATTATTATTATTATTATTATTGTTATTATTGTTGTTATTAAAATCTAGGTGGACGGGGTTTAGACATGTTACAAAGCAGCAGTTAATGCCCTCGAATATTCAGTCCCCTTTTTTTTTTGCATGTTCTAAATTTAAATCTAACAAGGAATAGGTCAGGAGGTAGCAGTGGAGGTGTGTGGCAGGGTGATGTTTTTCCCTTCCAAACTTCTCAAATTAATTAAGTAATTATTAGTCACACACAAATTAATTAATAATTAGTCATACGCAAATAACATTACAAAGTTGTGGCATCGTGCCAATGTTACAAAACATTAGTTTCGCAACTAATAAGCAATTAACAGATTAAAAATTATCAACAAATTCACAACTTTATAACAAGTGGAGGAGAGTGGGTAGATTTGCTGGAGCAGCAGACAAAATGCTTTGTAGCATTTATTCTGACACTCTGTACTCTGAGTTCAAATTCTGCTGAGGTCAACCTTTTATTTTTTTTCTTCATTTTGAGGGTTGATAAAAAGAAAGCACCAAATTGTCATGGAGGATTGGTGGAACTATAGGAACATGGGATTGGATGCCTTGTGGTATTTGTTTGGGATTTTTTTGTGTTTTGAGTCCAAATCA
>NC_043012.1:8129921-8144921 GCF_006345805.1 Octopus sinensis
CCCCTTTCTCCTTTTATATTACCTTTTTAAATCACAGGTGTAACCTCAGAATGGCTCCTTTCACACTGGCCATTCTTGCGACATTTATCCACCTTTCAGCAAACTTGCTATCAGACAGCACTTCCCTCTCTACTCTCATCTTCCTTTTCAAGTGAAACTTGAAAAAGTTGATGAGGCCTGAGCCAAAGAGGAAAGTGTCTGACCTTATATAATAATAATAATGGCAATGATGGACTATCCTCTCGAAGACGATGGATGAGCATTCAGCTTTTGCCGAAAAATCTGCACGAATGATTTGTTTATAGTGATCGAATGTGCGTGCTGCATATTAGCTCACTCTCTCCATCAAATCAAAATTGTCTGAAGAGGTGCACAAGTATGCTACGCATCAGGGATTTGAAGTGATAGCAGAGCAACATAATGCACCACTCACTCCAGGAATTGAAATCACAATCTAGCGATTGTGAGCACAAACACATGAACCACTAGGATTATCAATAATGGTTACAAATTTCGACACAAGGCCAGCAAGTTCAGGGGAGGTAAGTCATTTACATTGACCTCAGTACTCAACTGGTAGTTATTTTACTGACCCTGGAAGGACGAAAGGTGAAGTCAACCTCAGCGGGATTTGAACTCAGAATGTAAAGGTGGATGAAATGTCACTAAGTGCACTGCTGAGCATGTTAATGATTCTGCCAGCTCACCAATTGAAATTTAAACATTTAATGTGAAATATCTAAAAGAATTTCTTCCTGACCATTTTCTTTATTTCTGAAAGTTTTGTATTTTTTCTGTTATTTTCTTTTACTTGTTTCAGTCAATTGACTGTGGCCATGCTGGAGCATCTACCACAGGACTTATTCTTTGTAAGCCTAGTACTTATTCCAATCAGTCTCCTTTTGTCAAACTGCTAAGTTACGGGGACATAAACAGACCAACATCAGTTGTCAAGCGATGGTGAGGGGGGACAAACACAGACACACAAATATATACATATATATATGTATGTATATATATATATATATATATAATATATATATATATATATATATCACCATCATCATCATCATCATTTAACATCCGCTTTCCATGCTGGCATGGGTTGGACAGTTGAGGGCTGGTGAACCAGAAGGCTGCACCAGTCTCCAGTTTGATCTGGCAAAGTTTCTACAGCTGGATGCCCTTCCTAACGCCAACCACCCTGAGAGTCTAGTGAGTGCTTTTACATGCCACCGGCACAAGGGCCAGTCAGGCAGTACTAGTATCGGCTACGCTCAAATGGTGCTTTTTATGTGCCACCTGCACAGGAGCCAGTCTGGCGGCACTGGCAATGATCAAGCTCAAACGGTGCTTTTAACGTTCCACTGGCACAGGTGCCAATCAGGCGGTACTGTCATCAGACACGACAGTGATTTCACTCAACAGGTCTTCGCAAGCATAGTTTATTGTCCAATGATGGAAGGGTAATCTTAACTGGGCTGGTTATACAGCACTGGCATAGGCCACAGTTATGGTCTCACTTGGCTTGCTAGGTCTTCTCAAGCACAGCACATCTCAAAGGTCTCAGTCACTTGTCATTGCCTCAGTGAGGCCCAATGTTCGATGGTCATGCTTCATAAGTATAACAACCCATCAGCTGGTCAGCTCCTGTCAAACCATCCAACCCATGCCAGCATGGAAAATGGATATTAAATGATGATGATGATGATGGTATACCCCCACCCACCCAAAGGAAGGAAAGACAAAGTTTATGTAAAGTAACAAGACCGATGGCTATGTTACACAGTTTTACAGTGGCACAGAAGACCAGACGTGGCACGTGTAGTAATTATGTCAATGGTGCGTGTGTGTGTGTGTGTTACAAATGAACGTTGTTAATTCATTCTTAACGACCCAAAACATCACCAGTGGACACAGTTCAAACTATTTATGAAATATCACACATGATTCTCCCTGGTGTTTCCATGACAACAGAAATGATGAGTGTTTGATAAATATTAAATTGTAAAGATGAAGAATTTCTTTCATTTCCAGAGATGTGATGGGAGAGCATTCTCCTCAATTATTCATGCAATGCTTGGAGAAGTTGAATTTGAAATGTCACTTTATACTTCGGTTATTCCACAGACATCTTGATATGGTAAATTGCAGAGGAATTCTACACTTGCTGTAATTCCATTTCACAGCAGCGGATATTGTTAAATATCATCGACAATTTTCAGTTCCTCAGAGAGTTCACATTAAGAATTACTATCCTATGTATTTCGTGTTTGTCTCTGCTTTGCCATAAAGTCAAAACTCATTCCCATCAACTCCAACCACCACCACCACCACCACCACTACTACTACTACTACTACAACTGCCGCCGCCGCCGCCGCACTGATGGTCTGAATGTGACAACAAAAATAGATTGATTTATTGGTTTGTGCCATCTGGCAAAAGCTAAGCTTCTGATGAACAGAGACAGCCAAGTTGTTTGCTAACCTCTCCACCACAATGCAATCTAACAAGGTGATACCCTGTTAAACCCCCACTACAATTTTTTTTTTTTTATATATCTCTGAATATTTTACAATGCCAGTTTTTAAGCAACAGTTTCATTCCGTGAACACATCTAAAATATTTAACCACAAATACTTAACTAAACCTACCCAATTAAAAAGACATTTACCCCAAAATATGTAACTAAAACTAACCAAAAATGCTTAACTAAAAAGATTCAACTAAAAGATGTTGAACTAGAAAAACTAAACTACCTCTAGTTAAGTATTTATTAACTATTTTAACTGGAAATACTTAACTATAGCCATAGACTGACTTTTAACCCTGTTTAAGTGTTTTTCTGTGAGAAGCTAATAGTGAAATTAAAAATAAAACAGCAGTTACCTGGGTGGGGCCCAATCATGTTTTGTAGCATCTAGTAGCGTTCCGACATACGTTTTCCCTCTCCATGTGACGTTGATAACAAGGACACCTGTAGATAAACAAAGAATGATAAATATATTATTACAGAAGCAATAGAAAGAAGATTATCCGGTAAATATTAATTTCAAATTTTGGCACAAGGCCAGCAGTTTTTGAGGGGAGGTGTAAGACAGTTATATCGACCCCCACTCCCCAGTGCTCAACAGGTACTTATTTTAACCCTGGAAAGATGAAAGGCAAAGTTGAACTAGGTGGAATTTGATCCCAGAATGTAAAGATGAATGAAATGTCACCTAGCGTGCTAACAATTCTGCCAGCTTACTGCCGCCTTAATCCTGGAATTTGAACCCAGAATGTAAAGATGAACAAAATGCTGCTAAGCCATTAGCCCAGGGAGCTAACGATTCTGCCAGCTCACCATGTTGCTGATCTAGTAAATATAACATTATTAGACTATAATAACAATTACAAGAATTACTAGAAATAATGGTTTCAAATTTTGGCACAAGGCCGGCAATTTTGGGGAAGGGGGCAAGTCGATTACACCAACCACCCCCTGCTCAACTGGTACTTATTTTATTGACCCTGAAAGGATGAAAGGCAAAATCAATTTCAGCGGAATTTGAACTCGGAACGTAAAGACTGATGAAATGCCACCAAGCATTTTGCCCAGTGTGCTAACGATTCTGCCAGCTCGTCACCTTTAATTGGTAGAAATAATGGTAAATGTTACAACAGTTGGTAGAGATAAAGACAGAAGATTGTACTAATTGGCAGAAATAACCCGAGAATTATAAATTGTCAGCAAAAATGTGCTGTAATGGAACTAGAATTCCAACCTGATAGATCTGATTAAAGATTGATGTTGTTGTCGTTGTTGTTGCTGCTAAGCTCCGACTTCAGATCAGGTACATACACACACAATTAGCCTTCAAGCTTCTGGATTTAGTGCTTAATGCATCAAGTATTTAACTTACAAAAAAACAAATAATCCTTAATGAAATTCAATTGTTACAGTTGATCTGTTTTTATCTTAAATTGTTTATAAATACATCTTAATTAGCTGAATAATTACTACACAATAATTGATGATGAGGACAAATGCAGAGAATGTTGCTGATATTAGCAAGAATATTGGTTTCAAATTTTTGTACAAGGCCAGCAATGTTAGGGGAAGTGATCTAGTTGGTTACATTGATGCCAGTGATTAACTAATGTTTATTTTATCAACCCCCAAAGGATGAAAAGCATAGTCGACTTCAGTGGAATTTGGTCTTGGAACCATAAAGACACATGAAATTCCACAAAGCAATTTTAACCAGAAACACTGCCAGATCAGACTGGAGCCTGGTGCAGCCTTCTGGCTTCCCAGATCCCCAGTCGAACTGTCCAACCCATGCTAGCATGGAGAACGGACGTTAAATGATGATGATGATGATGATGTGTTAACTATTCTGCCAGCTCGCCACCTTAGCAAGAATTTTGATGATATTAGGTTGTTTATTGCAACAACACACACAACAGGGATTAAAGAAGTCAGAATTCCACATTGGAATTGCAACGGAAGACCTGAATTTTCAATCATTATTTCTTATCCGCTGTCTATGCTTCACTGCCATGTATCATCACACAAGCATCACATATAAATCTCCTACATTCACCATCTATTTTTCACTACCACACACCACTGTGCACACACACACACACACCTCCTACTTACTGTCCCCTTACAATCACAGTCTCATATCAATTCCCTCTCATTCTAAAAGGACAGATTCTTTGTTGCTACTGAATCATGTTCACTGCACCATGCCACTCTCTTCTAAACCATCTGCCTCAGCCGTCTCCACCACCACCACCACCACCACCACCATCCATTAAAGCCATCCCCGTACTAATTATGTCACCTAGGTAACAAGACATCTCATTAGTCCCCAGTGCGCATTTTACTCTGCCTCTACATTACTACACAGCTTAAGTAGGTACACACACACACACACACACAAACACACACATATTTGTGTGTGTGTGTGTGAGATAGATATATAGAGAGGGAGGTGTGTACACACACACACACACACAAATAAAATAACATATATTATACATACAGACACACACACTCTCGCACAAATGTGCTTATGTAAGTAAATATTTTTGTTGAGCATGTATACACTCAACGTTAATATGTAAGATATTTATGCATGGGTCACAACATATGTATGTCCCCAGACACACAGACACACACATGTATGTATAATCAATCATCCAATGACAGCTGTGATAGAATATTAAACACACCTCCAGATACACTCAGACACAGAGTGTCTTGTTAGCATGAGAGAGCAGACTAGAAATCACCACATCTATTATAGATAACATATATGCATAAAACAAAAGGCTGAGTTCATTGTATATATATATATATATATATATATATATATATATATATATATATACACACACACACACACACGCACACACAATGTGGTTTGCTAACATAACGAGAACTCTGTTTATGATTTCCTGATCAGTGATTTTAAACCCCTACTGCAGGGGTTTTTGTAGCTGTAAATGCCGGAAATATTCACCTCTACACAGGTATGCACATGATGCGTGTGTGTGTGTGTGTGTGTGTGTGTATATATATATACATGTATAAGAGAATATGGAAGCACATAAGCATGTGTAATTTATTTGTAGTCACAAGTTCTCATTCAGCAACTCTAATTATTTGCGAGACGAGGGATGAAGTGATGTGACTAACGATCAAGGAATAAATAGCACAACTGTAGTGTGTGTGGTGTGTGTGTGTGTGTGTGTGAATGTGTGTGTGTGTGTGTGTGTATGTGTGTGTTAGAAGGATGGAAAGAGAGAGAGAGAAAGAGAGGGGTAGTAGTAATGAGAGTTCAAGGAAGCAGTAGATAATATTAAATGTCTGCTTTTGACAGTTAAGACTCCACCTAGCCCCTAATGTTATGTCACCACTGCCGCCAGCCGCCACCGGTTAAGGCTCCACCCAGCCCCTAATGTTACATCACCACCAACACCGAATTACTGTACTATTTATCTGTGATACAGTTGTTGTTGTTGTCGGTTAAGGACCAAGCTGCTGCCTGTTGTTACACTCTGGCATAACAGCATTACTTCAGCCTCCTAAAAGGGGAACTGGTGGCAGCAATGATGGTGGTGGTGATGTAATGAAGAACTGGTAGCAGTTCTAAGTGGGGTTATGGTTAAGATAATGGTCATTCTGGCAGGAGTGGCTGTGTGGTAAGTAGCTTGTTTACCAACCACATGGTTCCGGGTTCAGTCCCACTGCGTGGCATCTTGGGCAAGTGTCTTCTACTATAGCCCCGGGCCGACCAATGCCTTGTGAGTGGATTTCGTAGACAGAAACTGAAAGAAGCCTGTCGTATATATATATTATATATATAATATATATATATATATATATATATATATATATGTGTGTGTGTTTGTATGTATGTGTTTGTCCCCCTAGCATTGCTTGACAACCGATGCTGGTGTGTTTACGTCCCCGTCACTTAGCAGTTCGGCAAAAGAGACCGATAGAATAAGTACTGGGCTTACAAAAGAATAAGTCCCGGGGTCGATTTGCTCGACTAAAAGGCGGTGCTCCAGCATGGCCGCAGTCAAATGACTGAAACAAGTAAAAGAGTAATTACAACTTCAATCTATTTGTTAGTTTCTAATCCACTGCAGACAACCAAAGAAAACTGGGCCATCATCATCATCATTATTATTATTATTATTAGTGTTATTATATAAAACAGTCATCTGGCAGAATCCCAAGCAAACTGAGCAAAAATGCTTGGCAGAATTTCTTCCAGTTATACAATTCAAATGCCGCTGAGGTCAACTCCACTTTTCATCCTCCCAGGGTTGATAAAATAAAGTACCAGTTGAGTACTGGGGGTCAATGTAATCGATTACTCCTTCCCTCCAAATTCCAGGCCTTGTGTCTATAGCAGAAAATATCATCATCGTCGCTGCCGCCGCCACCATCGACATTATTATTAAAGAGGTGAGCTGGCAGAATCATTACCGCACTGGGCAAAATGCTTAGCAGCATTTTGTTCATCTCTACATTCTGAGTTCAAATTCCACCAAAGCCAACTTTACCTTTCATCCTTTTGAGGCCAACAAATTAAGTAAGTACCATTGAAACATTAGGGTCAACGAAACCAGCTAATCCCTTCCCTCCAAATTTCAGGCCCTGTGCCTTTAGTCAAAAGGACCGTTATTATTACGTTTATATATTTGTTTTGCAAGAAGGCGGCGAGCTGGCAGAAACGTTAGCATGCCGGGCGAAATGCGTAGCCGTATTTCGTCTGCCGTTACATTCTGAGTTCAAATTCTGCCGAGGAAGACTTTGCCTTTCATCCTTTCGGGGTCGATAAATTAAGTACCAGTTACGCACTGGAGTCAATGTAATCGACTTAATCCATTTGTCTGTCTTTGTTTGTCCCCTGTGTTTAGCCCCTTGTGGGTAGTAAAGAAATATATATATTTGTTTTGCAAGATTTTTGATATTATTATTATTATTATTACTGTTATTATTTAGACAGTGAGCTGGTAGAATTGTTAGAGCACCAGGTAAAGTGCTTAGCAACATTTCGTTCATCTCTACATTCCAAGTTCAAATGCTACCAAGGCTGACTTTGCCTTTCCTCCTTTCAGGGTCAATAAAGTATAGTACCAGTTAACTACTGGGGTCAATGATATCGATTATGCCTCTTCCATCAAAATCATTGGCCTTGGCTAAAAATTAGAAAGAATAATCATTGTTACTATTATTATTAAGGTGGTGAGCTGGCAGAATTGTTAACACGCTGGACAAAATGCTTAGCAGCATTTAGCCCATCACTAAGTTTCTGAGTTCAAATTCCACAAAGGCTAACTTTGCCTTTCAACCTTTTGGGGTCGATAAACTAAGTACCACTAAAACACTATGGTGGTGGGGGTCGATGTAATTGACAAGTCTCCTTCCCTAAAACATTTCAGGCCTTGTGTCTTTAGATGAAAAGATTATTATTATAATAATAATAATTATTATTAAGGCAGCAAGCTGGCAGAATCGTTAGCACACTGGGCTAAATGAGTAGCGGGATTTCGCCAGTTGCTACATTTCTGAGTTCAAATTCTGCTGAGGTCAACTTTGTCTTTCATCCTTTCAGAGTTTGTCTTTCATCCTTTCAGAATTGATAAAAAAAGTACCAACTGAATATAATTGACTCGTCCCGTCTTCCAAAATTCCTGCCCTTGTGAAAAAATTTGAAACCATTATTATTATTCTTGTTGTTATTGACAACTTATATTGATCAGTTATTTCATAGGAATTTAATGAGCTCACTTTCAGAAGCATTTTCCCCTTTGCTATTTTTGCTGTTTTTAGGGTTTCCAAAACCATCAACACCATCATTGTCACTTAATGTCTATTTTAATAAACGAGGAACACAATTACTACTAACATCAAACAATATATACAATCTACATACACGCACACATGTATATCATGTGTATGTAGTAGCATCTAAAGCAATGATTTATACATTGTGTGTGTGTTTGTGGAGGCGCAATGGCCCAGTGGTTAGGCCAGCGGACTTGCGGTTGTGGGATCGCAGTTTTGATTCCCAGACCGGGCATTGCGAGTGTTTATTGAGCAAAAACACCTAAAGCTCCACGAGACTCCAGCAGGGGGTGGCGATCCCTGCCGTACTCTTTTTCCACAATTTTCTCTCACTCTTTCCTCTGTTGGCCTGCTCGCTTAGCCAGCGAGGTGGCGTGATTTGAAGGCTAAAGCAATGCGAAGCGCATTGTGACCAGTGATGTGTAGCAACATCTGATAGCCTGCTCATAAATATATATATATATATATATATATATATATGAGGATGTTGCAAGGTATTTATGAGATCATTTCACCAGGCAGCTATAAATGGCTGATGATTTAACATAATGCTTTGTGGAATACAGCAAACTTAGAACTTTCTTGTTTCTCTTTCAGGTGTATTGACAGCATCCAGAAAGATTCCTACCTGAGACAAAGAAACAAAAAAGCATGCTGTGCTTGAGCCTCTAGCTAGCCACTAACCACAGTTTCATGGCCAGTTCCTTGAAGGTGAAACAAGTCCTTCTCGCATACAGGGTCAGGAGTACAAAAAAAAAAAAAAAACTGGTGGTGATGTCTCTGTTGAGGGATATATTATCATCTGTGGCAAAGGGACAAAAACACTTTCAGTGATCAGACATCATCAAGACAGCCGAGTCTGTCCAGCAGAAGCAAGAATGAACAACAACTCCTGGTTGCTCAATGGAGGTCATTGTTAAGCACTTAGAAGTGGGAGAATCCACTATCATAAATATATTGTACAAGGAAGTCAGGTACAAATCCTAAGTAATGTCCTAGGGATAATTCATGCGCAGAAAGGGCTAAGATAAACATATAAGAAATGGTCAAAGTGTTTACTGAATAATATATATTATTAAGGCAGAGCTCCAGCACGGCACAGTCAAATGACTGAAACGAGTAAAAGAATATATATATATATATATATATATAACATAAGGGGGATCAGCCATCTGAATGTGGCTAGGGTCAGGGCGGGGTGGTGGGGGTGTTACTGATGCATTTAGCCCCAGGCGAACATCAACGTCACCAGAAGAGCTGACACCATCTCGGTGTCAGCTCTTCTGGTGACGTTGATGTTCGCCTGGGGCTAAATGCATCAGTAACACCCCCACCACCCCGCCCTGACCCTAGCCACATTCAGATGGCTGATCCCTCTTATGTTATAGAGCAGTTACTGTTTATATCTCGCTCAGAGATTTATTATTGTTATATATATATATATATATAAAGCACATAAAAAAGCACCTGTGCTGGTCTTATGTAAAAAGCACTCAGTACACTGTAAAGTTGTTAGCACAAGGAGGGGCAACCAGCCATAGAAAGCAAGCCAAAACAGGCAATGGAAGACTGTCGCAACTCTCTGGTTTGTTAGCTCCTGTGAAACCATCAAACCCATACCGACAAAGAAAACAGACAGTAAATGGTTTATATCATAATCATCATAACACACCAGCATCGGTTGTCAAGCAATGTTGGGAGGACACACACAAACACACATACAACAGGCTTCTTTCAGTTTCCGTCTACCAAATCCCCTTACAAGGCTTTGGTCGGCCTGAGGCTATAGTAGAAGACACTTGCCCAAGGAACCATGTGGTTGGTAAGCTACTTACCACACAGCCACACCTGCGCCTATATATATATATATATAGATTGATATGTATTATATATGTACACACATACAGCACTGTATGGTGTGGTATATTACAGATAATACAGACTTGTGTACTGGAAGTCATACAACTATAATACAGTAGTAGTAGTAGTAGTAGTAGTAGTAGTACCACCACCATACAATGTAATGGAAGTAGTATAAGTGCAAGTAAAGTCCAGTGTAGTGGAAGGTGTACTACTACAGTACAGTTTTATCATGAGGTATTGACTGTACTGACTGCTGAATTTGATTAGAGCAAAATTAAAAGCTGTCAGAAATGAAAATGTTTTTCCAATGGATTAAATAATCAATTTGTGGAAAACAGCGACAGCTTCACTGTAGCATAGCAACAAATAATAAGAATAACAACAACAATAAAGATGATGGTGATTTCTTAACATTAGCCAAGGGGGAGGGAGGGGAGGCCCACACTGCTCATCCTGTTTGTTTTATTGACCCAAGGAGGATGAAAATCAGAGCTGACCTCAGCACTGGCTGAATTTGAACTCAGAGTGTAATGAGCCAGAACTAAATACCACAGCAGGGCATTTTTATACCTGGTGCTCTATCAATTCTGTCATCTCCACCACCATCATCATCATCATAATAATTAACCAATCGATCATCATCATCATTATCATCATAACCATCGTCTACATAATCTTCTCAGTACAGGTGTTATAGTTCCTGCTGCTATGCTTATGTTCCAGTATCTAAGAAGGGACACACTAACCATCCACCCGTGCCTTTTTCCAGCACCATCTACCCACAATGTATTTTACTCTAATGCACACATCCTTCCCCACCTACCCCAAACTCCACCCCACCCCTACCTTAGACATGCCACCCAGACTGTGTGCCATCAATCACCCCCAACCCTTTATTCACATCCCTCCACCCCCGTCATCCACTAAACATCATTCTAAGATGTGATATTGCAATTATTATCAAAAGAGGGGAGAGGAGGGGCACAGAATGGAGAGCAACCCAGGTATACTGCAACCCAGGTATACTGCAACCCAGGTATACTGCAACCCAGGTATACTGCAACCCAGGTATACTGCAACCCAGGTATACTGCCACCCAGGTATACTGCAACCCAGGTATACTGCAACCCAGGTATACTGCCACCCATATCCCCAAGTAAATGACTGGTACTAAAAGGAGCATGGAAAGCAAAGTGGATCCTAACAGCGGAACTAAATGGAATATGACACTTTATCAAACACGCCACAGCCTATACCCTGACATACACACATTATCAAACACCACACTGTGAATGTATGCATGTGTGTGACTGCATAAGTGTGTATGTATGACTATGTATGAGAGACTGCATGAGTATGTGTGTGTGTGTGTGTGTGTGTGTGAAGAGCTGCATAAGTGTGTGTGTGCATAGATGTGTGTATGTGTGCATGAGATAAAATGTGTGTGTAAGACAGCATAAGTGTGTGTGTATGACTGCGTGTGTGTGTGTATGACAGTGTGTGTGTGTATGACTGTGTGTGTGTGTATGACTGTGTGTGTGTGAGAGACTATATGCATGTAAGACTGCATGTGTGTCTCTGTGTGTGTGACAGCATGTGTGATTGTGTCACTGTGTATACGTGAATCTATGATTGTGTGTGTGTGTGTGAGAGACTATATGCGTGTAAGATTGCATATGTGTCTCTGTGTGTGTGACAGCATGTGTGATTGTGTCACTGTGTATACGTGAATCTACGATTGTGTGTGTGTGTGTGTGTGTGTGTGTGTGTGAGAGAGAGAGACTATATGCATGTAAGGCTGTGTCTGTGTGTGTGTGTGTGTGTGTGACAGCATGTGTGATTGTCACTGTGTATACGTGAATCTATAAGTGTGTGTGTGTGTGTGTTTCCCTCCTTCCAACTATAAAACCAAGGAGTTAACAGAAAACAGTTTTACACAACATTCACACAGAACAGATAAAATGGACATTTAACCCACCACCACCTTCTTCCTCTCTTTCTTGCATGCATTCCATGTTGCTGTGCAGTTGCACTTCACTCTACCTCTGTGTGTGTGTGTGTGTGTCAGTGGGAGCTGACAGGAAATGCAACTCTGACAATACAATATTTGCTGTAGCAAGCAAAGGTGCAGCTTACTGCAGCTTTATTGTGCACTGTTATTTGATGGCGAATGGATGAACAGAAGATGAAGGACAGAGAGGGAGACGGATGAATGAACATGTGTGTGTGCCTGTTTGTATATATGCGTGTGTGTGTGTATATATATATATATATATATATATATATGCACACACACACACACACACACGCAAGTATGTGTGTGTGTGTGTGCATGTGTACACAGCAATTATTTGTGTTTGGACATAACAGTAAAGTTATTGATCACAGCAAGTATTTCTGACAGAAGCTGGTTACATCACATACACACACACACACACACACACACACACACACACACACACACACACACACATTAGTGATGACATTGGGACTTGCAACAACAACAACAGCAGCAGAAGCAGCAACACTGATGGATGAGAGATGAAGCAGTAATGATGGCGCTGATGATGAGAAGATGGAAGTGGTGGTTACTGTAGTGGTAGTGGTTGAGAGAGAGAGAGAGAGAGAGAGAAGGAGAGAGAAAGAGAGGGAGAGAGAGAGAGCAGTGTTCCAGTGGAAGCAGTTCAGAGACAAATACTGTAAATCTGGAATGAAGTGTCAGCTTTTAAAGTGGATTTCCACCTCGCTGTCTCTCAACACATCAACACCACTACAACCACCACCACCACTACTACCCTAACCACCATCACTACTACTACTACTACCACTACCCTAGCCACCATCACAACTACCGCCACCACCACCGCCACCACCACCGACTATATTAATCTCAACACATTATTACTCTATGCAGCACAGGGGTCCTTGCTCTCGCTATCCTTGCCACCACCATGAGTCAACATAGGGACCTCTCTATAGGGTGGCTCACCCTGCTAGAAACAGCAGCTAAAATATCTCCCTCAAATCTGCACCTTGTCATATTTGAACTGGGCACATTAGATATGCCCTAGGTTTCACTGTGGGCAAGAAATAAGGAATCGATGGTCATCGGCGGAATGCCTATGATCACAAGTGTACTCAGTCAGGGGATGTGCTGGGGTTAAATGACCACCACCCCACCACCACGACCACCACTGTTGAAAAGAGCCATATTTCATTAATTGCTATGTTGTTAATATCAAAAGGAGTGAGGAGCAGATGAGAGGAAGGTGTGTGTATGAGAGGGAGAGAGAGAGAGAGAGGAGAAAAGGAAGGAATAATGTATGTGCATACATGTATGTAAGTGCATGAGTGTGTATGTAAGACTATATATATATATATGTATGTGCTTATGTATGTAAGCATGTGTGTGTGTGTCTGTGTGTGCAGGTAATGTCTGTGTGTGCCTGTGTAGCTGTGTAAATCACAAGATAAGAGTAGTGAGTATATATACAGCATTAATTAAAACACCTATGGTTAAAGACTCTCCCGGCTGTGGCCATCACATCTTATATTCAAAGCATATAGAGATGCAGGCATGGCTGTTGTGGTTAAGACGCTCACTTTGCAACCACTGAGCTTGGGTTCAATCTCATCACATGGCACCTTCAGCAAGAATTTTTTTCGACAATAGCCTCGGGCCAATCAAAATCTTTCAAAGTGAGTTTTGTAGACAGAAATGACATGGAAGTTTTTGACTTGCATGTATGTCTTTATATTTGTGTCCCCCACTGTGAGACAACCAGTGTTGGTTTGTTTACATCCCTGTAAATAAACAGTTTAGCAAAAGAGACCCATAGAATAAATATCAGGCATAAAAGGGGTTGATTTGTTCAACCAAACATCTTCAAGATGGTGCATCTAATGTGAACTGGATTCCTTTTATTATTTTTTAAACTGAAAAAAGTGATATAAGAGACATTTAGCTGTTATTTCTGGCAAGTTCTATGATCGCATTCAGGCTTCTCCTTCCTGACTGTGTCATGTTGTTAGCAACTGCCACAAGATGTCAGGTGATATGTTTTCAATTCCAGCAGGAATTTTCTGTCTGTTAAGGTTTTGTAAAATTTTCTGTAAGTTTTTGCTAAATTTTTGAAATATATATATATATATATATATATATATATATATAGCTATATATGGCTTTTTTAGTTTCCCTCTACTAAATCCACTCACAAGGCTTTGGAGCAGCTATAGTAGAAAAAATTGTCTAAGGTGCCACATAGTAGGACTGAACCCAAAAGCATGTGACTGGGAAGTGAACTTAACCACTTAGCCATGCCTATGGTTAAATAAAGTATGCACAAAAACAGTCGTTTATTTTCACATCCATTGAGTTAAAACAACATGAGTTAGACAAATGCATGTAATTGAAGAATTATTTCATAGCAAGATGCCCATCCTGCTGGCAACTCATGTCTCTTTTTCAAGCAAAGGATTTTCATTCCACTCATCTTGGAAAGCGCGAAGCCACTGGACAATTTCTTGACAAAGAAGAACACCAACCAAAGATCATGCAATCACAGAATGCAAACATTATCAGACAAACAGACAAACACTCACACACACACATTTTTTTCTCTCTCACTCTTTATTTTCTTTCATTCCTTTCTGTCAAAGAGCATAGGCTCGAAACATCAAAGACTTCCATATTTCCCGAGTGTCAAACTAATTCACGTCATAAGTTGTTCCTTTACCTGTCTGTCTTTTATACATTTGAATAATATATATATAGGCA
>NC_043012.1:8147421-8187421 GCF_006345805.1 Octopus sinensis
CATAAACATAAGCTGCTGACTATAAAAGTGCCTGAACAGAAGTCAAAACCACTTCTCATCCTGATAATGAGGCTGAGATGGCCTGAGAACATTGACAAAGATGAATTTGGAAAATATACTGTTTTAAAAGAACTACAGGGGTCTGTACATAGATAAAGAGAAAATATTGATAAAAAAATATTAAATTAGAATAGTTATGCTTTCAATACAGCATTTTATACACACACACACACACACACATTTATACATGCGTGTGTACACACACACACACACACACATATATTGATATGTGTACATACATATATATTGATATACTGAGCTTGTGCTTGTTCATAGGAAACCCAATAAAGTATTTTGATACTTCAAACTGTAGAGTTAATTGTATTAATTTATTAATGCATAGATTTATGAATCTATAATGCATAAACATGCAATGTTACGTGTATGTATATGTGTATATGTATGTGTGTACATAAATATATAAATATATATATATATATATATATATATATATACACACACACACACACACACACACATTTTTTCCCTTCACATTACATACACAGAGTTAACAGACTTGAATATTAGTAATTTTTAGTCTTTGAGGTATAAACAAAACTCTCTTAAGTAAAATTTCAAATGGTGAGATACTAAGCCATGAAGTAATGAGTGGTGGGTGAAGAGCAAGGAGTGAAGGGTACTGAGTGAAGAACAATGATGAAGATTGTACAATGTTAGCGCTTACCATTCTCTGTCTCATGCCAGACAATACCCTCTAATGTAACACTAGTTCCAGGTTCACATGGTCCAAGACACTCCGGTTCTGTGATAACCCCAACGCTGCAAGTATCTGTCCCCATATCATGTAACTCTGGTTGCATTGGTGAACATGCTGCTTCAACCTGCAATGGTAAAACAAATTAAGGTGTGATCAGTTAATGGATCAAAGTATGAATGGCAGAATGGGAATAAACAGTTCAGCTACATGTTAAAACCAAATCATGTGGGCATTTGGAAGCAATGTAAGTCATAATATCATTATCAACATAGTTTTAATCTCCACTTTCCTGAGGTGGTCAGACGAGAGTCATTGCCTTTCCTGTCATCAACCATACATGTTTTCAAACAAGATAATATTTCTCAGAGTTTTTCAAATGCAAAAATAGCACAATGGCCAGGTTTGGTTTCACAGAAAATTGCAGACAATTGACACGTTTTTGTATGAAGGTTGATGTCTGTTTACATTCAACATGAACACACACACACACACATTGGCTTTTTTAAAAA
Source organism: Octopus sinensis (assembly GCF_006345805.1). NCBI lineage: Eukaryota > Metazoa > Mollusca > Cephalopoda > Octopoda > Octopodidae > Octopus > Octopus sinensis. The sequence goes on from NC_043012.1 coordinate 8,148,709, forward strand.
GTTTTTTCCAGTTTCCATCTACCAAATCCACCAACAAGGCCTTGTCCAAGGTGCCATGCAGAGAAACTAAACTCAAAACCATATGGTTGTGAAGCGTCACATGTTAGTGCTCAAGAGTAAGCAATCACACTTATGCGTGGTGAACTGTTAAGATGTGTGGCCAAGAGTTAATAGATGTGAATAGTTTGAAAGGTCTGTGCATGTGTGTTTTCTATTTTTAATCATTTGAGTTCTTCCTATACAGAAGGAGCTGGGTTCTAACAAAGAAACAAAGCCCTGTCACTAGAATTTGGATAACAATACATGTGCTATGTTGAACTTTGGGCAAGTATTGTATATTTTTATTGTTCGGCTTACAGACTGTTACTAAGAATTTTCACTGATATAACTGAGTACACCAATAATTATTGGTATGAATTTAAATTTATAATTATGTTGTGTGTGTGTGTGTGCATATATGCAGTATTGTTGTACACACCAGACAGGTTTGTAAAGCACCTGACCTTTTATAGTTGACAGTAAAGAAAAAGTAAGGGAACACACAGACAGACACTGATAGACTTAATGAGATGTTAATTATTATTGGTTATTGTTTAATTATGTTGGTTACCTTTAATTGAAAGTTTGCGTAGATCAAGTTACCACAATTCACATATACATCCAGTGACTTAATCTGCATTAAATTACCACAGCTCAAATATATACCAACAAACTGTACCGACCTCAACCACTGCCCAACCTTGTGTCATATTTACACCCAGCCTTACCTTTCGTGTTCAAATGATATAGATTTGCCTACAGAAGGAAACAGTTTTCCACCAGCAAACCTTAAAATCAGGACTGGCCCCTATGGCCTACCTACCTCCCTTTATCAAGATTGGAGTATAACAGTAACTGGGGAAGCACTCCGTCGGTTACGACGATGAGGGTTCCGGTTGATCCGATCAACGGAACAGCCTGCTCGTGAAATTAACGTGTAAGTGGCTGAGCACTCCACAGACACGTGTACCCTTAACGTAGTTCTCGGGGATATTCAGCGTGACACAGAGAGTGACAAGGGCGGCCCCTTTGAAATACAGGTACAGCAGAAACAGGAAGTAAGAGTGAGAGAAAGTTGTGGTGAAAGAGTACAGCAGGGATCACCACCATCCCCTGCCGGAGCCTCGTGGAGCTTTTAGATGTTTTCGCTCAATAAACACTCACAACGCCCGGTCTGGGAATCGAAACCGTGATCCTACGACCGCGAGTCCGCTGCCCTAAATGGGCCATTGCGCCTCCACATAACAGTAAATTGTTAGGGTGTGACAAACATTTACTGCAAGCTGTTGCTGGTGTGTGTGTGTGTGTGTGTGTGTGCAGGCGCCATTCTAAACGAGTGGGAACATTTATGGTGAGACAGCTTAAATCACCGCAGAACTCTCAATGTCACCCTTTTTAGCTCTTCTCTGTACTAGAAGAAACCATTCATGAGAATTTACAAACAGACACACACACACACATAAAAGAGGAGAGGAAAAAAAAAGGAGGGAGGCACTGAGTTCACACAGTGTGTTACAAAGCATGGTGTGTGGGGTGTGAAGACTGTGACATGACATATATATATATGTGTCTATATATCTCCAACTGGGAAAGGTCAGATACTGATTGGATGATGATGGCTAATAATGCTAGTGATGATGATGATGATGATGACTTTATATTCTGCAAATGGATGTGTATTTGCTCACACACACACTCACACACAATTAATCATTTTACATCTGCTTTCCATAATAACAGGAGTTGGGTGGCTTGACATGACATCATGGGCCTGGACGGAAGTCCATGTCTTCTTCTTCCATCCAGGGTTTCAGTTTCACATGATTTCTGCATATATGTGTACGTATGTGTATATATATATATATATGTATATATATCATCATCATCATTTAGCGTCCGCTTTCCATGCTAGCATGGGTTGGACGGTTCAACTGGGGTCTGTGAAGCCAGAAGGCTGCATCAGGCCCAGTCTGATCTGGCAGTGTTTCTACGGCTGGATGCCCTTCCTAACGCCAACCACTCCGTGAGTGTAGTGGGTGCTTTTTACGTGCCACCCACACAGGTGCCAGACGGAGCTGGCAAACGGCCACGGACGGATGGTGCTTTTTATGTGCTGATGTATATATATATATATATATATACACATACAAGTATGTGTATGTGTGTGCACATACTCCATACGTAATGTTGAATTAATACTAATTGTTGTATTAAAAGAATGTTAAAGTAAAGCTTTGAGCAAAAGCTAAAAGCAGCCTCAAGTGTTACACACACACACACACACACAACTTGTTTATAGATATCCAGCATAAAACAACTAGTTTACAACTGTAAAGGTTAATTTTTGAAGATAATTTTTTTTTTATTTTGATATAAAGATATTTTCTGTTATCAGTGAAATGTATTCCAACAGCAAGTCATTCAGAGAGAGGGGGGCAATGAAAAGAGAAAGAGAGAGGAAGGGAGAAGATAAGAGAGAGAGAGAGAGAGAGAGAGAGAGAGAGAGAGACGGACAGTGTTATCGTTGTAATATACACTTACAAACTGTGCATATATACATATGTATGACTGTTATCATGGTAATATATTCCTTCTCCCCACCCTCTCTCTCTCTCACACACAGTCTCACATTTAATACAGGGAACTGAAAAACCCCAATCAGCAGATTATCCAAGCAACTAATAGACAAAATCTCCCTCTAGGGGAAGAAGTGTTCAAAATCTGGAATTTTACACAATATAGACAATAAAGGTGGTGCATGGCTCAGTGGTTAGGGCATCGGGCTCACAATCATGAGGTAGTGAATTCAATTCCCGGACTGGGCTGCGTGTTGTGTTCTTGAGCAAGACACTTTATTTCACATTGCTCCAGTTCACTCAGGGCCAAGCTGTATTGGCCTTTGCCTTGGATGACATCGGTGGCATGGAGAAGGGAGGCTGGTATGCATTGATGACTGCTGGTCTTCCATTAACCATCTTGAGCAGACTTCTGCCTTGGAGGGGAACTTTCTAGGTGCAATGCCATGGATATTCATAATGAAAGGCAGGCTTTTCATTATTACTTTACAGGCAATGAAGATTTCAATAGATGTCTGATCTTTAAAGCCGGCAGCTGAAAGCAACAGACATTGTTCTAATCTTAGAATCCCTCAGCAAAACATTCTACTCAGTTAGCAAAACTAAGAGTAACCTAAATTCTTATATTTGTTGCAGCCATTTGATTGTGGCCATGCTAGAGCATCACCTTCAAGGGTTTTAGTTGAATAAATCAACCCCAAGGCTTTCTTCTTTTTTTAAAGCCTAGTATTTATTTTATCGGTCTCTTTTGCCAAACTGCTAAGCTATGGGAATGTACACACACTAACATCAGTTGTCAAACAGTGATGGGGAGTGGGGACAAACACAAACACACATATATATACATATGACAGGCTTCTTTCAGTTTCCATCTACCAAATCCACTCACAAGACACTTGTAACACAGTGCCACGCAGTGGGGTGAACCCGAAACCATGTGGTTTGGATATACACAGAGCAAAGGAAAAATAAGGAGTGTTTTGTGAGGATCAGGGATAGTTCTGGAATATATTATTTGGAAGAAATGAAAGGGACATTCCAAGTAGCCATTGGCCAGCCTCACTGGGTTGAAAGTAAGGTACTTTCACATATGTATGTGGTGGTGGTGAACCCGATTGGAAGGGACTGACCAAGTGTGTGGTGGGAAGTTATGATAAGGTAGGGGTCGGGAAACCCCTAGTCAAAGGTTACAGGCTTTGGAGGGTGCATTTGTTGAAGAGAAAGAAATCAAGAATGAGATTGAAGAAGGTGTGTGCGTTTGTGTGTGCATGCCTTTCTCTTTGTGTGCTTGCATTTTCTTGAAATATTACATCAGTCTCCATTTATTTCACACATGCGCACACAGAGAGTGTGTACATCTGTGTGGAGAGAAGAGAGAGAGAGGGAGAGAGAGAAAGAGAGAGAGAGAGAGAGAGAGAAAATAACTACTAAAAGCAGAGAAACATTGAGATGATTGTCTAAACACAGCAACGGTGATGGCGGTGGAATGATGATGTTTAGTTAAACATCATTAAGATATGAGACATAACATAAGATAAAGATTTTAATTAAAACAGCGAAAGGTCACACACAACACAACGACCCCCAGCACCACCAGCACCTACACCTGCAACAACACCACATCCCAAGTGAGTCGAGAGTAGGGAAGGTATTGAAACTGTGACCACAGAGATTAGTGTACCCAACAGCAGCAATAGGCTTTGCTGTTAAGTTGATGGAAGAAGGGAGGGTGTGAAAAAGGGGAGAATTGAGGGGTTTAAGGAATAAGATGGAAGTGAGGTGAAGAGTAATGTGTAAATGTGTGTGCATATATAGTTTATGTGTGTGTATTCATATACATACAAACATATATATACACACATAAATGTAGAGTGTGCATGTATATATATATGTGTGTGTGTGTGTGTACATACACTTCTTATCACCAAATTTTATCAATTTGCTTCCACAAGTGAAAATTCCTTAAATAGCAAAAAAGTGTGAGTAGAAGGTGTTTGTTGTGTTAATGGATGGTGAGTAGAAATAGAGAATGGGTGTAAATGGAGGCTACATGTGAATGGGTGTAAATGGAGGCTACATGTGAATGGAAGTTTGGTTTGTGCGTGTGTGTGTGTGTATTCTTTTATTTGTTTCAGTCAGTTGACTGCAGCCATGCTGGAGCACCACCTTTAGTAGAGCAAATCAACCCCAGGACTTGTTCTTTGTAAGCCTAGTACTTATTCTATCCGTCTCCTTTTGCTGAACCGCTAAGTTACAGGGGCATAAACACACCAGCATTGGTTGTCAAGCGATGTTGGGAGGACCAAACACTGACATACAAACATATACATAGACACACACACATATATAGATAAATATATATATATGATGGGCTTCTTTCAGTTTCCAACTACTAAATCCATTCACAAGGCTTTGGTCAGCCCCAGGCTATAAAAGACACTTATATTTGTCAAACCTGGTACATATTCTATTGGCCTCTTCTGCAGAATCACTAAGTTAAAGGGACATAAACACACCAACACTTGTTGTCAAGTGGTGGTCATGGTAGGGAACAAACACAGACATACACGCAGATATATAAATAAATAGTTCTATATTTAAGAGATGAATTATGTTCATTATTTACATTTGACAGATATTTGTCATACGGCATAGTGGTTAAGAGCACAGGCTACTAACCCCAAGATTCCGAGTTCAATTCCAGGCAGTGACCTGGTGGCACGTAAAAGCACCCGCTACACTCTCAGAGTGGTTGGCGTTAGGAAGGGCATCTAGCTGTAAAACCTCTGCCAGATCAAGATTGGAGCCTGGTGCAGCCTTCTGGTTCGCCAGTCCTCAGTCAAATCGCCAACCCATGCTAGCATGGAAAGCAGACGTTAAAGGATGATGATGATGATGATGGGCTTCTTTCAGTTTTTGTATGCAAGGCTTTGGTTGGCTTGAGGCTATAGTAGAAGGCACTTGACCAATGTGCCAAGCAGTGGGACTGAACCCAGAAGCATGTGGTTGGGGAGCAAACTTCTTTACCGCACAGCTCTGCACAGCTCTGTCGGCATACCTTTCCCTGACATTAAAAGATTACTGAGAAATAAAATGACTAACTTTACAGCTGAGGTTAACAGTTGGTTTAAGGACACAAACAGCAGCAGCACCACCACCACCTTCAAAACACCTCCCCTCCCCCACCACTACCACAAATATATGTAACACTTTCAACCCCCCACCATCAGAGCCTTCTATAACAATGGTATGGAATTGTCTCAGGGTCTAAGACAAGTGGGGGCGAGGCGGCAGATAGATAGAAAGGTTGATGTGGTAGGAGCAAAGAAAGGAACTGGAGGATATGATGGTGGGGAGGGTGTGTAATGTGATGGGTGGGGTGGGGGAAAGACATTGCCCTACCCCACCCCACCCCACCCTGACTTCACTTGAGATTATTACTTACAGGAAATCTCTTTGAAAGCTAGGAAATATTTTCACATGGGTGTATGTGGGTGTGTATATACACCCACACAAATGTATGCACACACACACACACGCGCACACACAAACACATACATATATAGAGAGAGATGTGCACACACGATCAGAAGTTCACATTCGTGTGGTGTGAAGTGAGCTGGAAAAAGTACTCAACAGTATTAAGTACTCAGGTGAAATGAAAGACCATACTCAAGAGTTTTGTCAGTCTTTCATCCACCTGAGGAATAGGGCCAAGAAACTCTGAGTAACAACTTGCTCCAGCATGGGCACATTCCTGAGTCTCAAACACACACTTTCTGTGTGTGTGTGTGTGTGTGTGTTTCATAACTTGCCTAAAGATTTTATGCAGCCACAGGTGAAACTCAGAGTAGCAAGAGAATGACTCAAGCAAAATAAAATATACTATTAATCCCTACTATGGAACTGAATACTCTTTTTTTTTCTCTCTCTGACAACACTAAATGAGTATATATACATATGTGTGTGTGTGTGTGTATATATATATATTTATATAAAGCTCTTTATGGATGTGAAAGCATTGATCACTCCTTGACCACAGGACACATATTTAACTGCATATAAATACATTACTGCTTCTTAGAGTGTGCTTCTTTTTCAGATATACAATACACTGACGATATATATATGTATGTATGTATGTATGTATATATCTTACTTTTTTTTTGTGACCCCCTTCAGTCATGAACAATCATGGTATTGCACCTAGAAAGTTACCCTCCAGGGCAGAAGTCTGCACAAGGTTGTTTATAGAAGACCAGCAGTCAGCCATGCATGCCTGCCTCCCCCTCTCCACGCCACCAGTGTTATCCAAGGGAAAGGCAAAAGCCGATACAGCTTGGCACCTGTGACATCGCAACTCATTTCTACAGCTGAGTGAACTGGAGCAACAGGAAATAAAGTGTCTTGCTCAAGGACACATCACACAGCCCGGTCTGGGAATCAAACTCACAACATCACGATCGTAAGCTCAATGCTCTAACCACTTAGCCATATATATATATATATATATATATATATATATAAGTAGTTGAATGAATTATCCTAGTATGGATAATTCGGTTAACTGATACCCGGGTAGCAAATTCACGTCAGAAAAACACGGTTGAAGCTACATGCCAAGGGCAGAGATCATGTGCTTTCGTGTGGGAATTTGTGTGTTTTTTTAATACAAATAAATGAAAGAATGGAGTTGAACGACGATTTAACAAAATTCCTTTATTCTCGACATATGTTTCGAAGGCTGCATATTCCTAATTTCGAAGGAATAAGGGGTGCATTATGCCGCCTTCTCATCAGGAAAGACAAGATGAGAAGGCGGCATAATGCACCCCTTATTCCTTCGAAATTAGGAATATGCAGCCTTCGAAACATATGTCGAGAATAAAGGAATTTTGTTAAATCGTCGTTCAATTCCATTCTTTCATTTATTTGTATGTATGTATGTATGTATGTATTATTCTTAAACGAGGATATTACTCACATTTACTTTGAAGTTTGGGTCAGTTAAGCAGCTAACTTCGAAGTCACTGTCAACGATAGTCTTGTTTAAGAATAATAAATTTGTATTCAAGAAAAGTATGGAGTAACCCAGCAGATTAATGTAAAGCTGTTTTTATTATAACTGAACATAAAACAAACATTAACACACACATTAACTCGTGTGTGTGTGTGTGCCACAGATTTCCAGCAGCAAACTATTTGGAATAGTTTCTTGGGGGGGTCACAGAGTACAGAATGTGGTGGTGGTGGTGGTGGTGGTGGTGGTGAGAATGGTACTAGCTAACTATGACGGGGGGGGGATATTAATAGTGGTGGTGGTGGTGGTGGTGATGGTAATAGTGCTTCTAGTAGTTCTGATTACATTAGTGGTGGGGGTAATAGTAGTAAAAACAGAGTAGCAGTAGTAGTAGGAACAGCAGCAGCAGCAACTAGTAGTAGTTGTTTAGCCCTTGGTCAGCCTTGATAAAGGCAGACATACAATCAAAAGTATTCCAAACAGGACCATCCACCATTTTACATACGTTGGACTATATGATCCAGTGTAGTTCAACTGCCAGCACCACCACCCCAGCTTCATTCTGTGGTAAAAAAAATAGTTGATACTAATTCAATTCTCATCCAGCTTCACTAATTAACAGGATTCATAATTAGTAGGCATAGGAGTGGCTGTGTGGTAAATAGCATGCTTACAAACCACATAGTTCTGGGTTCAGTTCCACTGTGTGGCACCTTGGCCAAGTGTCTTCTACTATAGCCTCGGCCCAACCAAAGCCTTGTGAGTGGATTTGGTAGATGGAAACTAAAAGAAGCCCGTCGTATATATGTATGTGTGTTTGTCCGTCCCCCCCAACAACGCCTGACAACCGATGCTGGTGTGTTTACGTCCCCGTAACTTAGCAGTTCGGCCGATAGAATAAGTACAAGGCTTACAAAGAATAAGTCCTGGGGTCGATTTGCTCAACTAAAGGCAGTGCTCCAGCATGGCCACAGTCAAATGACTGAAACAAGTAAAAAAAAGTAAAAGAGTCATTTAGCCCAAGGTTAATCCTGTAACATAGGAAGGACCAAAGACAATCCAGATGTGGCCTTCCTATGTTTCATAAGGCTATTATGACATCTTATCTAAGGGGGCAAGCTGGCAGAATTGTTAGCATGCTGTATAAAATGCTTAGCAGTATTTCATTTGCCATTACATTCCTGAGTTCAAATTCTGCAGGGGACAACTTTACCTTTCATTCTTTCGGGGTCAATAAAATAAGTTCCAATTGAACACTGGGGTTGATATAATTGTGCCCAAAACTGAAACCATTATTACAGTATATCAAAGACTAGCATTATTCTATTTCTTCCAGGCGACGGGGTGTAATATAAGGGAGATTTGGTTGCTATTTCTAGAATGTTGTTCCACCTTATAGCGGCTCTCTTGTTGGGGTTAAGTACATTTACTGTATTACATAGTGAAACAACAAAATAAATGAATACAGAATTATCAAACCTCAAAATAATTAGCCAACAAATCAAACAGACACATTAAAGCGATAACGAGATGAATAAATTATGAAGTGAGACAGACAGACAGGCAGGCAGGCAGGTAGAGAACCTGGTAGCAACATATTTCATTAGAAGCGAGTGTATGTATATATATATATATATTAAGCCTATATAAGACAGTACTTGTTGCTATGGGTGAGGGAGAGAAAGAGAAAAATATATGCACACACACAAAATTATAACTTTCTACCCCCCACATAAACTGTCAATCCTCTCACCATCCCCACCAAACTTAGATATGTTTTATACATACATAGATAGATATATGTATATAGATTACACATATATATTACAGACTGTAATATATATATAAATATGGAGATAGGGAGAGAGAGAGAGAGATATTATTCTTAAATATTCACAGTGTGGGTGTGTGTGTACATATTCTTTTACTTGTTTCAGTCATTTGATTACAGCCATGCTGGAGCACTGCTTTTAGTTGACCACAGGACTTCTTTGTAAGCCAACTACTTATTCTATTTTGTCGGCCTCTTTTGCCGAACTGCTAAGTTACAGGGACGTAAACACACAAACAGCAGTTGTCATGTGATGAAGGGGGTACAAACACAGACACACACAAATATATATATATATAAACATACAACGGGCTTCTTTCAGTTTCCGTCTACCAAATCCACTCACAAGGCTTTGGTTGGCCCGAGGCTATAACAGAAGACACTTGCTCAAGGTGCCACATCATGGGACTGAACCCAGAATCATGTGGTTGGGAAGCAAGCTACTTACCACACAGCAACTCCTGTGCCTATATATATATATATATATTATATATATATATATATATATATATATATATGTATATATATATATATAAAACTATATATATATATAACTGACCCTAGTATTTATTTTTTAAAGCCTGGTACTTAATCTCTTTTGCTGAACCACTAAGTAACAGGGACATCGACACACCAGCACTGGTTGTCAAGGTGGTGGGAGGACACAAACACACACACAACAGGCTTCTTTCAGGCACTATGTAAAAAGCCCCCATGTTGGTGTCACATAAAAAGCACTCATTACACTCTGTAGAATGGTTGGTAGCAGGAAGGGCATCCAGTTGCAGAAACCATGCCAAAACAGACAATTGGAGCCTGGTGTAGCTCTCCAGTTTCTGTCAAACCGTCCAACCCATGTCACATGGCAAATGGATGTTACATGATGATGATGATGATGATGCATTTAGGGTAGAGAGATGCAGTGTGTGTGTGTGAAGGTCGAAAGGAAAAGAATTAAGCACAATCTGCTGGATGTGCTTAATAATGAAGAATGAGGCACAGATGAGCTGAGAGAAAAACTGAGTATGAGAGGAATCGGTTGAAATGTGCAGAAGGGAAATAAATGGCTTCCCTTGGTATGTAGATGTTGAGGAGGAGGAGGAGGAAGAAGTGGAAGATGAAGAGGAGGAAGAAGAAGTGGAAGATGAAGAGGAGGAGGAAGAAGAAGTGGAAGATGAAGAGGAGGAAGAAGTGGAAGATGAAGAGGAGGAAGAAGTGGAAGATGAAGAGGAGGAAGAAGTGGAAGATGAAGAGGAGGCAGAAGTGGAAGATGAAGAGGAGGAAGAAGTGGAAGATGAAGAGGAGGAAGAAGAGGAAGAGGTCATTGAAGTGCCAAGGTATTGATGTGGAAGAAATTGGTGGCAAAGGAAGACTGAAGAATCATCATCATTTAACATCCATTGTCCTTACTAGCATGTGTTGGACGGTTTGACCAGGGTTGGCAAAGAAGTGGTAAGAGCCGAAAACTCAGGAAACTTAGACTTTATATAAAACAGATGACAAAGGAACACAAGGAGTGGCGGAATTTCGTGCCGGAGAAGGCCAGACCAATCCATGCCAGCATGGAAAAATCACTGCCAAAATGATTATGACAATATGGGTGTATAAATACACATAGACATGTTTTTATACATCATTAGCATCATCATTTTAATGTCCACTTTTCCATGTTCAAATGGGGCAGACAGAATTTGTTGAGGCAGATTTTCTATGGCTGGAAACCCTTCCTGTTACGGACCCTCACCTGTTTCTAAGTCAGCTAATATTCTGCCATGGCCAGACATGTTTTCATGGAAGATTGGAAATGCAGTACTGTGTGTGTGTACAAGTTGGCAATGCTCATTTACAACTACCACACAATATGAAGACAGAGAGACACACACACACATGTATATATGACAGTTTGCAAGTACCAAATCCACTCACAAGATACTTGTTCAAAGTGTCACACAGTAGGACTGAACCTGAAACCATGCACTCATAGTTCTCAACCACACAGCCATGCTTGTGCATCTTATAGATGGATGGATGGATCGATCGATCGATAGATGTGTGTGCATTCGCTTGTTTCAGTCATTAGCTTGTGGCCATGCTGGGGCACCACCCTGAAGAATATTAGTTGAAAGAATCAACCCCAGGTAATTTTTAAACCTAGTACTTATTATATTGGTATTCTTTTGATGAACCACTAAGTTACAGGGACATAAACACACCAATACTGGCTGTCAAGCAGCGGTCGGGGACAAACACAGATATATGAACATACATACTCACAACAGGCTTCTTTCAGTTTCTATCTCACCGAATCCAGCAACAAGGCTTTGGTCAACCCGAAACTGTAGTAGAAAGTACTCACCCAAAGTGCCATGCAGTGGGACTGAACCTGGAACCATGTGGTTGGGAAGCAAATTTCTTACCAGACACTCACGTGTGTGTGTGTGTGTGTGTAATAGTTACTATGCACAATAAACCATTATCTTGTGGTGTAGGTTTGATGCTTAGAGTAAGATGTGAGGGCTATAATTACACAACCACATAACTCACTATATAGTATAAAAGTGTGCTCTATGGTGAATTACAAAATCTTCCTTGACTAATTAAAGATGTGTAAATTTACGCAGTTAATTTAGCCAGATCTAGCAGCTGCAGATGTTGGAATATCATTACCAGCATCTGTTTGGGGGTGTGATGAAATAAATATATCAAGTGATATCAAGGGAAAGGAGATAATTGCACACGACGGGTTGTGTTGTTATGTTTAAGAGTTGTGAGTTTGTTAAAAAGAGGAGGACAGAAGAGGTAAGGCGGGAGGAGAAAGAGGAAGAGACAATAAATCGATAATATAATATATTGATGATTGTAAGTTACTGAAGTGAGATCAGAGGAAGAGATAAGGTGGTGGAGGGGAATGGAAAAATAAAAGAAATTATTTATTTAATATCAACAGAGAATGTCTACTGGCTAGAGAAAGTAATAAATGGTTTATATAATCTATAATATATGGCTGTGGGGTTATGATGTTCGCTTCCCAACATCAAGGTCTAAAGTTCAATCCTACTGCACAGCACCTAGGGGCAAATGCCTTCTGCTGTAGACCCCAAGCTGACCAGAGCAGTGTAAATGAATTTGGTAAAGAGAAAACAAGCCAGTCAGTTATAATAATGATTACAAACTTCGACACAAGGCCAGCAATTCTGGGGGGAGGGAGATGAGGGTAAGTTGATTACATTGATCGCAATATCTAACGGGAACTTATTTTATTCATCCTGAAAGGATAAAAGACAAAGATGGCTGAAATGGAAGTTGAGCTCAGAGCATGAAGACGGATGAAATGCTGTCAAGTTAAAAAAAAAAAAAAGAAGTGGATGCTAAAATGTTAATGATGGTGAACTGATGTCTTTAAAGAAATGATTATTCATTAAATAGACTAATAATCATAATAGCTATTTCCAACATAGGCACAAAGCCAAAAATTTGGTGGGGACACATTAGTCAATACCAGTGACCTCAGTAGCTGACTGGTCCTTCCTTTTATCAGCCCTGAAAGGACAAAAGGTAAAGATGCCCTCAATTGGATTTGAACACAGAACATAAACAAGCATAAGACATTTTACCCAAAGCTCAACCAGTTCTACCTTTGATCCACTGATCTTTAATAATCGTTTCTAATGAGGCACAATGGAGGGCGTTAGACAATCTTATCAACTCCAGTATTTCACTAGTGCTTAATTTATCAATCATCATTGTCATCATCACCATCACTTAACTGATACTAATTTTATTGACTCCAGAAAGGATGAAAGGCAAAGTCAACCATGGTGGAATTTGAACTCAGAACGTGAAGGCGGACAAAACGCCACTAGACATTTTGCCCAGCGTGCTAATGATTCTGACAGCTCATTACCTTACAAATAATAATTATGATGATGATGATGATATATACATTTATACATTTTTATCTGATTATTCCCTCCACTAACCTAACTTGTATCTCTACAGGTTACCCTTGAAACTTGTCCCAACCCACCCTAACACAAATAACATAACTCTAATAATACATCACACACACACACACACACATATATAAACACACACACATACATGCATACACTTGTCAGTTAATGAATGTATGTTATGTCAGCTGTGCAGATTGCAGTTTACTCTTCATTATGTTGCTTCACTAAACAACACCCCCCCCACCCGTCTTTCACTCCACCCACCCACCCAGTGTTGTAAGAATGTGTGGAGGTTATTCAAATTTCTGTTTACTTCTTACAAATATTTGCCCCAACCAACATCACCCTCATCACACTTACACACACACACATACACACACAAACTTATACCTGCTAAATGTCAATTAGTACCCCCTAACCTTTTCCATTGCTTCCTTAATGAAGCAACTTTAAAGAAGAACTTTAGCATATCAGCGCATCACTCTGTTACTATAACACAAACTGAGCCAGCGTAAACCCTTTAGCAATATAAACCAGCTAAATCTGGCTCAAATACTCTGCATGTTTTACATCCAAGCTGATCATACATAGCCTCTCAAACCTAACCTACACTGACATTTTAAAAAAAATTAACAATCCCCTCATCAAAACCTCAAAGCTTTTAAGATAATGCATGATTAATTCAAAATAATTTTAATAAAAAAGCATAAGATTTGGCTGAGTAACCTGAAAGTTGATTAAACTAGCTCTCTTTCATCATCATCATCATCATCATCAATGTTTAATGTGTGTTTTCCATGCTAGCATGAGTGGGACAGTACCCCAAGATTTGGCCAGGCCAAAGCCTGCACCAGACTTCTGTGTCTGTTTTTGGCAGAATTTTTACAGCTAGATGCCCTTCTTAACACCAACCACTCAACAGAATGGACTGAGTGCTTTTTACATGGCACAAGCACAGATGATGTAAGTAGAGCTTTTTACGTGGCACAAGCACAGGCGAAGATCATCATCATCGTTTGATGCCCGTCTTCATCGTTTAATACACATTAGATATACATACACTCCATAATATATTGGGTTGTCCAGAAAGTTTGTGCCGATTTATAGAAGCTTACATTCCGACTTATTTTAGACCATGGTTGAGTCCATAAAATAGGATTTTACTACACCTCCATTTAGAGCGCAGTTTAAGATATCTTTTCATGAAAGAAGGTTTATGTTCCTATAACCTGTGTTAATTCTGTAACCCTTTAAAATGGAAGATAAGAAAGTTCATTTTCGGCACTTGATGCTTTGGGAACCAGAGAAAAATTGCTGCAGCTCGGCTGGAATGTGTTACCCCACCCTCCATATTCACCAGATATTGCTCCTTCGGATTTCCACTTATTCAGATCTCTGCAGAATAGTCTTAATGGTATAAATTTCAATTCCTTGGATGACATAAAGAGATACCTTGATGAACTCTTTGCCATGAAACCACCTCAATTCTGGGAAGAGGGTATTTTCAAGTTAAAGGAAAGATGGAGACGCATTGTACAACAAAATGGTTCATATTTGATTGATTAAAAATGTAATGGCAAGTATTTATTGACCTTTTTCTTTCCTTTAAATATCGGTACAGACTTTCCAGACAATCCAATAGTTTTATTCATATTCAGAAGTCGAATTTTTTATACCGGGTACTTATTCTATTGGTCACTTTTGCTGAACTGCTAAGTAAAAAGGACATAAACACACCAACATTGGTTGTCACATAGTGGTAGGGGGACAAAAACAGACATACACACACACACATATATATGTACGCAAGGTTTTCTTTCAGTTTCTCTCCATCAAATCCACTCACAAGGCTTTGGTTGTACCAAAGTTACAATAGAAAACATTTGCTCAAAATGTCATGCAATGGGACTGAACCTTGAAGCATGTGGTTGGGAAACAAGCTTAATACCACACAGCCATGCCTACAACACCTAGAATGGTTAAGTCAATCAATCCCTAAGTAGTTTCCCTCACAGCCATACAACTATTACAATACTCAGCTTGATACATAAAGGGTATGTACAGACTAAAGAAATGTATAAATTTACAGCACCATCAAACCCACACAACTTTAGTAGGAAATAATCTTCATAATCAAAATGGTGGTGGTGGCAGTGGTAGTGGAGTAACAGTAATAGCTGTAATGATAGAGGTGTTGATGGTAACGGTTACGGCAATGAGAGGAGGTGGCAGCAGTGGTGGTAATAGGGGATATAGTGATAAAATTAGTGGTAGATAAATGGTGGGGGTGGAATTCCCGGGCACAGGGCACAGAAGACTGAAGAATTTGTCAAGAAAAAGAAAAGGAAAAAGAAAAAAAAGGGCAAAAGAGAAACATACAAACAAACAAAAGCATTCCTTGCAAGAAAGGGTTAAATGGTAAAACCCCGAAATTCCATTCAGTTTAGTTTTGAAATTTAAGGAATCAGTAAAGTAAAAATTACTAGAAGAGCTAATAACATATTTTCTGATTGTAAGAACTCTTGAGATGCATGTAACCTTTGTAGGTCATTAGGAGGAGGAGGAGAAGCTGGGGGTATGTAATGTTTGAGACAGCATACACACACACACACACACACACACTATGTTCTTTGACATGTTCCAATAACTGACATATTTATATAGTCTGGGAATGTTCTGATAAGCTACCACCATTTGTACCTCATACTTCATGAAATTATTATTATTATTATTCCAAAGGTGATAAAGTGGCAAGTTGGCAGAATCGTTAGCATGCCAGACAAGCTGCTTAACAACATTTTGCCTGCCTTTACGTTCTGGGTTCTTATTCTGCTAAGGTCAACTTTGCTTTTCTCCTTTTTGGAGGGGGGTGGGTCGATAAAATAAGTACCATTTGAGCACTGGGGTCGATGTAACTGACTCAGCCTCCTCTTACAAAATAGCTGGCTTTGCATCAAAACTTGAATTCCCTTATTACTGAAGATGGCATGCTGGCAGAATTGTTAGAATGCTTCGTGGCATTTTGCCTGTCTTTACAATCTGAGTTCAAATTCCGCCGAGGTCAACTCTGCCTTTCATCCTGTCAGGGTTGATAAAATAAATATCAGTTGAGCACTGTGGTCAATGTAATCGACTCAGCTGGCCTCATGTCAAAATTTTGAACCATTATTACTGAAGGTGGCAAACTGGCAGAATCGTTAGCATACAGGCCAAAATTCTCGTGTCTATAGTATTCTTTTATCCTTTTATTTGTTTCAGTCATCTGACCATGGCCATGCTGGAACACCACCTTTAGTCAAACAAAGTGACCTCAAGACTTATTCTTTGTGAGCCTAGTATTTATCCTATTGGTGTCTTTTGCTGAACTGCGAAGTTATGGGGATGTAAACACACCAACATCAGTTGTCAAGCGATGATGGGTGGACAAACAAAGACACACAAACATACTCACACACACGCACACACACACACACACATATATATATATATATATATATATATACGACAGGCTTCTTTTAGTTTCTGTCTATCAAATCCACTCACAAGGTTTTCGTTGGCCTGAGGCTATAGTAGAAGACACTTGCCCAAAGTGCCACGCAGTGGGACTGAACCCGGAACCATGTGGTTGGTTAGCAAGCTACTTACCACACAGCCACTCCTGCGCCTATGATCATTTATTTTTTAGAACGATGTTCTAGGTCAGGTGTTAGTGGCTGGGTCTGGCTGGTCTGAACATAAAACAGGCAGAATATTTTGGCACCATGTAAAAAGCACCCATGCTGGCACCACATAAAAAGTTCCTGTGCTGATGCCACATTAAAAGCACCCAGTGCACTCTGTGAAGTGGTTGGCATTAAGAAGGGCATCCAGCTATAGAAACCATACAAAAACAGTTGGAGCCTGGTGCAGCTCTCCAACTTGCCAGCTCCTATCAAACTATCCAACCCACACCAGCACAGAAAACAGACGTATGATGACAATGGTGGTGGTGGTGATATGACCAGTTTAGAGTCTAAAGAAGTATATGACTAATAAAATGGTTCTTTCACAAAGTAATTCTTCCAGTATCAACACAGCTATCTCAGAACAAGTCATTTGCCAAATATTTACAACTCCAAAAATACGTTCCTTATGTCTTAGAAAAATGTAGGAATGTCACTCAAACACATTATTAGTCTTTTTCTAAAGAAAAAAATATCATTGGAAAAAAAAACAAAAAAAACCAATCTTTGATTCTATCCAAATTTGAGTTTTCTGCAAAATAGCTAGAGCAGCAGTACCAAGAGAATATTCTTCAAAAAATCCCTTTATCTGTTCTTAAGTGAACCATGTTAAGGTAATTTTTGCCTTTCATCTTTGAGTTGATAAATGGGCTGAAAGTATTAATAATATACTATGGTCAAGTACTAACTCTACTCTAGTTCTTACACTTAGAAAAAAATAGAGATCATTTGTGTGTTAATGCAAGACTTTGAAAATAAGTTTGTTTCAGCGGAGGGTCAAGGGAATGAAGTATAATTTACACAGCAACAACATTATCAACAAGAATGTCAAGGTGCATGGCTCAGTGGTTAGAGTGTCAGGCTCACAATCATAATGTAGTGAGTTCAATTCCTGGATGAGACGGTGTGCTGTGTTCTTGAGCAAGACACTTTATTTCATGTTGCTCCAGTTCACTCAGCTGCAGAATTGAGTAGCAACATCACTGGTGCCAAGCTGTATCAGCGTTCACCTTTCCCTTGGATAAGATTGGCATCATGGAGAAGGCAGGCCGGTATGCATGGGTGACTGCTGCTCTTCCATAAACAATCTGGCCCAGACTTGTGCCTTGGGGGATAATTTTCTAGGTACAATCCCATGGTCATTCATGACTGAAAGGGGTCTTTACCTTATCAACAAGAAACAATACCAATAACCTAACAAGTAAATACTATACAACACCTACCACATCATAAACTATCAGATACTATTAGACACCATGGTATACCTACTATATCATATAGTATGTACTGTAGTAGGCCTACTATAGCATTGCTTGATGTCATGCCAGACTGATTATATCTTTCCCAGACACTATACTGTTTTGCAGCATCACTGTTAGATTCTTCCTGTTGATTTTAATGCAATAACTTCATCACGTTTAACTGGAGACGCCATATTTGTTGAGGAGATTATCACAGTCAAACAAAAACTGTAAACACTTAAAGCTGAGAGATTCACAAATCACAGTGCAGGATCGAAAATATAATTGCTTTATCTAATAATTTTCAAGAATCTTTTTTTAATCATAGGTAAATCTTTCTGAGACACCAGTGTGTGTGTGTGTGTGTGTGTGTCTGTGTAAACAAACAAACATTTGTTTTTTTACAAGCATCGAAATGTGTATTGTACGATACAAATAAAAAGATATTTTTCCAACACACTATTTAGTACATTTTGTAAAATATGTACTCGTTAGTACCTACTGTACTATACATGTACTAATTAATGCATACATCTTTAGCATCTAAATTTGAAAATGAATTTGTCAACGGGCTGTTTAGCTTAATGGTAAAGCACTTAGCCAGAGTCTTGGGGGATGTGGGTTTGAGTCCCATGGTTGGTTGTTGACAAATTTTTCTGCTTTGTAAGGATAATTTACCCAACATTTCTGCTGTTCTAACTGCAATTCTGCATTCAAAAAATATCGTATTTGTATTGTAAAGTGTGTGTATGTGGGGAGGTGTCTGTTGTTAGTCTTGCAAGGGATCTGGGTCTGCACCTTGAAATTCTTGCTTAGGTTTTGTTGGCAGAGCCATATTCACAGTACTTTAGAGACACTTTGTACAGTAATATGTTGTATGTACTATTAAGTACCTGCTATGCTATATCTGCACTATTTAGTACATATTGTAACATGCATACTGTTTAGTACCTACTGTACTATATAATATGTACTAATTAATACACACAGTTTAGTTTGTAGTATGTATTACTTAGTACCTACTATACAATATAGAATGTACAAAATAGCCCATGTTGTATCACGTTACATGTACTATATGATAGCTACTATTGAATATAGTCTGTTCCATTTAGTATGTCTTATGATATTTAGTATAAAATATTTAGTAACTATTGCACTACATAGAATGTACTAAATAAACACTATAAAATTTTGTATGTACTATATTTAGTACCTACTATAGTATGTAGGCTGTACAATATAGCCTGATTTATGGTATGTTACATTTAATATGTAATAAAAGTATATTTCCTCTTTTATAAATATCACAGCATATAAAATTTATTACATTATGATAATAAATACTGGAATAAGTGGAATGGTAGGTATTGCCAGATTGCTTAAATGTCTTTTTCACATTCTTACATCATGAGACTCTTTACACAACAATAATTTACCATTTAATGGTGGAGAATTAATATAACTGTTTTCCACAAAGAATAAAGGACTCCACCTATGTGTCTCCCTCGAAACTCTAAAGAATGCCATATTATTTTCCTTTTAGTGTTCCAGACCAAACATTTGGGAGCTGTTATAACAAGGGTAGAACAGTGTCCCCTAATTAGATGAGTGAACAACTAATGATTTCAAACATAAAAAACAACAACAGCAGCAACAACCAAATTGGATCACAGGATACTCTTACTCTTTTACTTGTTTCAGTCATTTGACTGCGGCCATGCTGGAGCACCGCCTTTAGTCAAGCAAATCGACCCCGGGACTTATTCTTTGTAAGCCCAGTGCTTATTCTATCGGTCTCTTTTGCCGAACCGCTAAGTGACGGGGACGTAAACACACCAGCATTGGTTGTCAAGCAATGCTAGGGGGACAAACACAGACACAAACATACACACACACACACATATATATATATATATATATATATACATATATATATACGACAGGCTTCTTTCAGTTTCCATCTACCAAATCCACTCACAAGGCATTGGTCGGCCTGGGGCTATAGCAGAAGACACTTGCCCAAGATGCCACGCAGTGGGACTGAACCCGGAACCATGTGGTTGGTTAGCAAGCTACTTACCACACAGCCACTCCTGCACCTATACAGAAAACACACACAACACCACTATACATGGTGTGCTCCAGCTTGCCCTTAATGGTAATGACAAAAACAAGTGCTACTGCATGTAACTGCTGCAATGTACCCTAATCAATGCTTTTGTTTAACATGTTTCAGTTGTTTGATTGCAGCCATGCTGGAGCACCACTTTGAAGGGTTTTAGTTGAACAAATCAACCCCAGTACTTATTTTTCTCTTAAGCCTAGTACTTATTCTATCAGTCTCTTCTGCTGAACCGCTAAGTTACGGGGACATAAACACACCAACACCGGTTGTCAAGCAGTGAAGTGGGGACAACACAGATACACACACACACACACACACAAACACACATACATACATATGATAAGCTTCTTTCAGTTTCTGTCTACTAAATAGATTCACAAGGTTTTGTCAGCCCTAGGCTATAGTAAAAAGCACTTGCCCAAGGTGCACACAGTGGGACTGAACCTGGGACCATGGGGTTGGGAAGCAAGCTTCTTACCACACAGTCACGCCTGTGCCTACTACATCTTGAAATTTTCTCCAACCACTGAGCAAAAATATTTAAATCCTTTGTTACCAGATTTTTGCTTAAACACTGGCTTTGTTTCCCAATTAACTTGGAGAATAAGGAAGAATTTAGTAAAATAACTTTATTATCACAGAGCAGGGGTTTAGAGCATAAAATAGCATTTCGACAGCTTTCAATTTAGACCACTTTAAAACAGGAAGTTTACTGTCAGAGAAGCGGAGATGGTCTCAGATGGGTTGGGATCAAAAGGATTACGACAAGCATGATGGAAAGATCTAGAAGCTAAATGATATATCTAGAACATTTCTGTTGAAATATACTGCTTTTTTTTTTCAATTAAATTTGAAAACTATGAAGAATTTAGTAACATATTTTTGTTTGGAACATAAATAATCTTGAAATTTTTATGGGTTTTAATTCACATCATCATCACCATTTAATTTCAGTTTTCCATGCTGACATGGGTTTGATGGTTTGACAGGAGCTGCACCAAGTACCATTGTCTGTTTTGGTCTGGTTTCTACAGCTGGATGCCCTTCCTAATGCCAACCACTTCACAGAGCATATTGGGCGTTTCTTATGTGGAACAAGCACCAGTACTGACAGGGTCAAGTACCTTGCAAAACAAAAACTCCTCAACTGGGACGAGAGTGGGGACAGTCTCAAGTAGGTTTGTATCAATAGGGTTAAAACAGGATGTTAGTTCCAAAGAACCAAAAGTGGTCTCGGGCAGGTGAGTACCAATCAAAAGGTAACACACTCAGAGCAAAGTGCATGACATCCACACTTTCCTGCAGCTTGTCAACGGCACCTTTGTGAATTCGTGAATAAAAAATGAGCAACAACATTTAGATGTGTGCAGCACCAATACATTGACTGGACGGCAACATCCCACCAGCTGTGGCTTGGAGGGAATGCTGACTTCAGCACATCAGTGAAATATATATGTTTGCAGAGAAGAAAACAAACTAGAAAAACATATAACGTTAGTTCCATGTTTTCTGTGGTAAGTGAGACTGGAGGAATAAGAGCTATTCTGTGGTCAATAAACAATATTTGGAATGCTAAAGGGAAAACAACATAAACGTACACAGACAGACATGATCACACACAGACACAGTCTCTCTCTCTCTCTCTCTCTCTCTCTTTCTCTCACACACATGCACATATGCACACCAGAAATATGTAGAAAACCAGTGTCAATTTGGTTGAAAGGAAGTGGATTGCAATTGTTAAATCAATAAAGAAAAAAAAGTTAAAGAGATCAATACCTGACCAAACAGTGAGCTTTGATTAGTCTATGTTGTATTGGTTTCTTAGAAATGAAGATTCCTGCTTTAATTTCCTGTCAAAAGAACTGTCTTTGCTTGTGGCGCCAAAGTAACTGATTGATTGAACCAATTGGCTTCTATATTAGACCAATCATATACAGAGTTTATTATTCTTTGATGTTTTCTAGCTTGGTGCTGAAGATAATGGTATCTTACCGTAGACACATGATCAGTCTTTGTGGCTTGGTGCTGAAGATAACGGTGGATCATGCCAGCTATGGTCACATGATCAGCCCTGTAGCTTGGTGCTGAAGTTAATGGTATGTTATGCCAACTCTAGTCACATGATAGACTAAGCAGGACTGTGAAACTTAATCATTTCTTATGATGGTCGTATCCAGCATGCAGTTACCTGCCCCCATTCAGAGACAGTACAGTTCAGTTAATCCAACCCCTTTGGACCAGGGTAGAGTCAGATTATCAAATATGTCATTGTATTGACATTTATTCTTACAAAACCAACAAAATTATGTTGTTTTTTTTTAACCAAGTCATCAAATATTCAGCTATGGACACACTATGGCTGAATGGTTAAAATGTTTGATTCTCAATCACAAGATCCAGAGTTCAATCTGTGTGGCATCATGGGTAAGAGTCTTTTACTATAGTCTCAGATCAACCCTGCATTGTGAAACAGAGTAGATGGAAACTATAAGGAAACCCAATAATTCAAAAAGGTCTAGTCTTGTCATATTCATGCCATCTAAGAATTACATTAATAGTAAAATACATGCTAATTCAGTGACTAAATGACTGCAAAACCCATTATCAGAAATTGTGAGTTATGCACTGGGGTCGATGTAATCAACTTAATCCGTTTGTCTGTCCTTGTTTGTCCCCTCTGTGTTTAGCCCCTTGTGGGTAGTAAACAAATAGGTATTTTATCTGCCGTTATGTTCTGAGGTCAAATTCCACCAAGGTCGACTTCATCCTTTCGGAGTTGTTAAATTAAGTGAAATGGTGAAATGAAAAAAAGAGAGGAAAATGCCAGATAATCAGGTCAACTGGTGTATTGAATAAGGGATAAAGGAATTTCACTGGATCTAGAGTAAAGGTAGATGACTTATGAAAACATGAACTACCTGGCTGTTATCACATGTATATAAAACATGTATAGCAGTGGTTCCCAAAGTGGGCGGTAGAAAGATCTAATAATGGGGTGGCGATGGATGTAAAAGAAAATCCAAAATAATGAAGTTAATTAGATTTATTTGTGAAATACAGTTGTTTTGAATTTGCTGCAGAAAATGGTCTGTGTTTGTGGTGGTGAGTGGTTGGGAGGAAGGGCTAGGAATGTGGCCTGGGTGTCAAGGGGGGCAGCAGCCTGAAAAAGTTCAGGAACCACTGATGCATAGTTATCACACATATATAAAGGTATGATGGAAAGTTAGTTGATTCATAGCAACTCTACAGAATCACTGCTACATGTCTAAAAACCATAGAAACGCCTGGTATTGAAGATCAAGAAAATGACGAAGTAAAAGAGAAAAGAATGGTTTGGTGGTAAGTTACAGAAGAATTTATTGGAAAACTATAGAAATGGCACCTGTGCCAGTGACACATAAAAAGTACCCATTACACTCTTGGAGTGGTAGGCATTTGGAAGAGTATCAAGCCATAGAAATCATGCCAAATCAGACTGGAAACCAGTGCAGCTCCCCGGATTACCAGTTCCAGTAAAACTGCCTACCCCACGCCGGCATGGAAAGTGGGTATTAAATGATGATGATGATGGGAAGGGCATCCAACTGTAGAAGCCATGCTAAATCAGACTGGAACTTGGGGCAGCTCTCTGGCTTACCAGTTCCAGTGAAACTGTCTGACCCATGCCAGCATAGAAAGCAGACGCTAAATGATGATAACGATAATGATGTTTATTGGTAACTTACAGAACGGTTAGGTAGAAGCTTACAGAACAGTTTGGCAGAAAATTTCAGCAGAGTTTTGCAGTAAATTACAAAATTATTTGGCGGTGTCTTTATGGAATAGTTTAACAGTAGTTTACAAAAAGGTTCAGCGGTAATGAAATGGCAAGGAAAGGATACTCCTCCAAATTGAAAGAAGGCAGAGTGAGTGAGTGGAATGAATTGTTGAAATAACTTGCTGTAGGAAGACAAAGGAAGAACATAAGAGACTAACAAATGGCGGTGAAGATTATAGTAATTAACAGCACTAATTGTGACAAACTGTTGCTGTAATTTTCTTGTCACCTTACAAAAGGTAGGTAATGGGTCAGGTATACTGGGGGGGGGGGAACTATTAGAGATTGTTAGGTTAACATAGGAAATAACAAAAAACAATAATAATCAGTAACATTCTTTCTAATAGCATTTAATTTTGTTAATGTCCACGTTAGCACAAGGAAGACCAGCTTTAATCCAGGAGGAGGAGGAGGAGGAGTGAGTGTGTGTGTGTGTTAGCACGCCGGGCGAAATGCTTAGCGGTATTTCGTCTGCCGTTACGTTCTGAGTTCAAATTCCGCCGAGGTCAACTTTGCCTTTCATCCTTTCGAGTGTGTTTTTGTGTGATGTAGTGTGCGTAGTGTATGGACATATTCACACAATATATGTGCGCATGTTTTGTATGGTATTTGCATGTATGTTTGTGTGCATGGTGTGTATATAAACAAGTGTGTCTATGGCAGAGGTGTAGATTATCACCATATGCGTCTGTGTGGTAAGTAGCTTGCATACAAACCACATGGTTCCAGGTTCATTCCCACAGCGTGGCAACTTGGGCAAGTTTCTTCTACTATAGCATCGGGCCAACCAAAGCCTTGTGAGTGGATTTGGTAGACGGAAACTGTAAGAAGCCCGTCATATATATATATATATATATATATAATATATATATATATATATATATATATGTTTGTGTGTCTGTTTGTCCCCCAACTTCACTTGACAACTGATGCTGGTGTGTTTATGTCCCTGTAACTTAGCAGTTCAGCAAAAGAGACCAATAGAATAAGTACTAGGTTTACAAAGAATAAGTCCTGGGGTCGATTTGCTCGACTAAAAGGCGGTGCTTCAGCATGGCCACAGTCAAATGACTGAAACAAGTAAAAGAGAGTATATGTGTATGTATATGGTATTTGCATATATATATCAATGTGTGTGTATGTATGTGTGTGCGCATACGCATAGTGTAGATTTTCACTTTGTGTACATATGCATGCACTGTATATGTATGCATATGTTGTGTGTGTGTGCATATAGCGTGAGTGTGTGTGTGTGTGGTGCATGTACATGTGTGTTGTATGTGTGCGCATGTGGTGTAGATTTCTCCCCTGTATGCAAATGACATATGTCACTCAGTGTATAAATATAAGTCAACCAGGAAAAAAGATCTCCTATAAATAGCCATGTTGATATCCATTTCCTCTCCATCAAGACGACTGGCTGCTCAACGGTATTTTAAGGTTTCTTCAATAATCAAATGGTAAAAATAGTCAACGAACAAATCTGAATCAAATTTAAACATCCCCCCCTCCCTCACTGCCCCGTCGCAACCTTTCTTTTAAATGTTTCAGTTTCTCTTCAGAAAGTTTTTTTTTTTTCTAATTAATTAATTTACTTTCTACTACCACAAGCACTTACTGACCTTTCTTGACCTTTTCAACTCAGAACCCCCACCCAGATTATTATTTGTCTTTATGTCCCCCCCCACTTCCATCTGTTGTTTCATAGCAACAAAGAGGTTTGTGAGTGTGTGTGTGTGTGTAGTAGAGGTTTAAAAACCTCCACCACCGTCAAACAGAAACCCTCCAATGTCCTCAGGATAAGATATTAACTAACCAAGTTCCTCACATGCAATTCACAACTCTAATTCTTCAAGTGGCATATGGTAAGTCTGAAACACTCCACAGAATGATGGTCACCAGTACCTTCCTGTCTCAACTACCCCTTCCATTCCCATCCTACCCCACCCCATTCCATCCTACCCCTGCCTTCCTATAGTTTTTGTTTTCCGTGTAAAATACTAAGATGTTAACCTACAAGAAATAGCACACCGCCACCACTGCCACCACCACTACCACAGATGCACCATGGCTAGGACTGCTTTGATCATAAATCTGCTGGATTAGGATTGACCTATGGTTAAGCAATAACTGCAAATAATGAAAGAGACTCGACATAATTGTTTGACCAGCTGGAAAAAAGAGACCAAATTTCTCTCAAACCAGATACAAAATGAAGTGGTGATGGTCAAAGCTGGAATGCTTTGATTCAAAGGTTTCTAAGATCAGTGCTAACGAGGGCCTAAACAACATCTTTAGGTTAGCTAAATATAGTCTCTCACCAACAATGAGAAGAATATTTCAATAGGTTTCACAAGCCATATTAACCAATAAGGCCACAAAGAGACAGATTCTACCTCCTCCTGGCCCCAGATAAATAAGCTACCTCACTAAAATTCATCTTATATAATACAAGGGGACAAACTCTGCCTCCTCGTGACCCCAGATAAACAAGCTACTTCACTAAAATTTGTCTTATATAATGCCACAAGGTGATAGACTGCCTCCTCCAGGCCCCAGATAAACAAGCTACCTCACTGAAATTCGTTTATATAAAACATGTCAATATTTAAATTAAAAGTAAGGCAGAAAGCTAGCAGATCTTTAACACACCAGACAAAATGCATCATGTCAATTCCTCTGCTTTTATGTTCTCAGTTCAAATTCTGCAAAGGTTGACTTTGCCTTTCATCCTGCTGAGGTCAGTTAAGTACAGGAGTTGATGTAATAAACTTACTCTGTCCTCCTTGAAATTGCTGGACTTGTGCCAAAATTTGAAATCAGTATTTGAATTAAAAACTCAAAACCAGTCAGCGTCTACCTACTACTATTACACTCTTGGCCCTCCATCTATCCATGCCCTCACTTCTTTAGTCATCAATCTCTACTATTCATCTTCACCTGGATCATCACCTTTCAAAGATCACTCTGTATGGTGAACTCTCCTCTGGTCACCTTGATAGAAGAGCACCAAAGAAGACATATAAGGACTCCCTAAAGAAATCCCCTTGTACCTGCCTGATGAGCCTATCTCCCCATGCAGCCTCTGTGCTCGTGCCTTTTTGTTCCAAATCAGATTCGTTGGGTATCGGCAGGCTTGCAACAGATTTGGACATTCCCATTTGTAAATCTGGGCTCACAAACCAAAGTCAAGAAAATAGAATAATGCATTTAGAAGTGGTAGTAACAAAAATATTTTATTTGGTTAAGTAATGTGTAATTGGGCATGAATTAATAGCTTATTTCAATTGGTAATTAATTAATCAATGAGAGGGACAAAGAAATAAGTCAGATATTTTGTCACCATGCCAGCATCGGTCCGTTGCCAGCATCGCCTGGCCCCGTGCCGGTGACACGTAAAAGCACCATCCGTTCGTGGCCGTTCGCCAGCTCTGTCTGGCACCTGTGCAGGTGGCACGTAAAAAACACCCACTACACTCGCGGAGTGGTTGGCGTTAGGAAGGGCATCCAGCCGTAGAAACACTGCCAGATCTGACTGGGCCTAACGAAGCCTTCCAGCTTCACAGACCCCAGTTGACCCGTCCAACCCATGCTAGCATGGAAAGCGGACGCTAAACGATGAATGGCACCATCTCCAAATATGCAAAAACGGTTTCCAAACATTCCCATTCCAGTGATCTGCTGCTAAACTTCTACAGTAACAACTCAACAGCCAAATCCTATAGAAACAAGACAGGACATTCTTTATGCACTGAGCATGAGAAATTGTCCCAAAAGCCATTTTATCAGCTGGATGTTGAAGTGATTCCAGCTGCTGAAAACTGGACCAAAATTGCAATAATGAAGAACTAATATTCAAAACTTTTAACACGTAATGCCCAAGTTATACAACTTTTTAAAGGCACTGTGTGTTCCATTTTATTTTTTATTTTATACTCTCCTCCCCCTCCTGTTTAACATACTTTCTCTTTCTCTCTCTCTCTCTCACACACACAAACACACTGATTCACCCATCCATTCCTCCCATACCCTGCACTAATAACTATATCTGAGTTCTTCCTCTTCAGAACACTGGCCCTCTGAAATTCCCTCCCTGCTCATATCTTTCCTGTAAGGATCAACTTTCAGCAGTGTAAACAGCATTCTCACCAGTCTTGGAGGCTCTGCAAAAGCCATTGCCACTGATCTCTCTTATAAACACAGCAAGTTATAAATAAAATAAAATCCACTACTGTTCCCTGTTAACCAGCCAGCTGACTAATACATCTTATCTTTCACTTGTTTCAGCCATTGGACGGCAGCTGTGCTGGGACAGCCCTCGCTAACAGGTTTTTAGTCATACAAATCGACTCCAATATTTATATTTTAAAGCCTCATACTTATGCTATTGGTCTCTTTTGGCACTGGGATGTTACAAGGATATAAACAAACCAACACCGGTTGTCAAGTAATGGTGGGGGGACAAATACCTAAAAACACACACACACACACACACATCTATATATAACAGGTCTTTTTCCAGTTTCTACAAAATCTACTCACAAGGCTTTAGTGAGCAAGACACTTGCCCAAGGTGGCATACAAATGGGACTAAACCTGAAACCATGCAGTTGGGAAGCAAGCTACTCACCACACATCCAAGGCTATATCTATGATGACTAAATTGAGTAGAGTTTACAACAAGAATAAGACAACAACCGCATAAAGTGGCAAACATACTTTCCAGCCAAGTTGGTATTTAAAGAGTTAATCATTAATAATTAGCATTAATTATTAATAATGAGAAATATTAAAATACTTCAATGAAAAGAAAACGTGACTTTTCTAAGATATTTGGGAATATAAACCAGCAGATTCTAGCCTTGTCTCTTATTCTTGACATTTGGCATTCATCCCTAATTTTTCATAAGAAACTAGAATAAGCAATTTGTCCGAAAATTCTTTCTTTGCATTGTGGGAGCCATTTTACAGCCAAGTTGACTGAGATAAATAGAACAATGCTTTAAGTTGGATTCATTGTACGAGTTACATACAAATATATCCAAGCTCTGACACTAATGTGTCAGAGCTATGCCATCGGGAACTTCGGTTCCTGGTAGGGCCACCCAAGGCAGATTGGTCTGACACCGAGTGGTATTAGGGCCACAACCCGGCAGACGGGGCTCTGGTGAAAAATCCTCGGAGTGTCTGCTTCAGCAACCGACGGCTCCTCGGTTGTTCTGTCCCTGCGTCTGCAGACAATCTGCGGCAAACAGGATGTCTCCACATGCGGGATTGTTGGGGACCGCTTGTGAAATCCACATATTCCCACAAACATTCTTGAGTAGAAGCCGACTCAACCCGCCCAGGGTGAGTGTTGCCACAAGTAAGTAAATATATCCAAAGCCAGAGTCAAGCCAGCTATTTAGCCAAAGGCTTAAATATTTAGCCAATGTCTAACCTTTCAGCATTCAGATTACCCTGGCAAATGTGATACTTGTTTATTCACAAAGTTTTTAGTTAATCATGCATCGTCTCGTAGCTTTCAGAGTTCAATGATGTGATTAATTTTAGTGTGACATTGTAGGGTAGGTATAAGAGGCCAAATCTGGCTGATCTGATCATAAAATAGTCAGGATATTTGGACCAGGCATGGCCAGTTTCAATGTTCAAAGGTTAACAGAACTGTCATTTAAAGACAATTAAACCCTTTAGCGTTTAAACTGGTCACATCCAGCCCAGATATTCCACTTGTTTGACATTCAAATCAGCCACATCCTGTCACTCACACCTACTCTACATTCTAAAAATATGCAATCGTAATCTTGAAGCTACAAGATAATACATGATTATCCGAAACAAGGAGAATAAATAAGCATTACATTTGACAAAATAATCTGAATGCTAAAGAGTTGGACATTAAAAGAAAGGAAAAAGAAAAGAAATAGAGGGAGAAAGAGAGGTAGAGGGGGAGAGAGAGAGAGAGAGAGAGAGAGAGAGAGAGAGAGAAAGAGCATAATAGTCAGAGAAACAGACAGGAAGGTCATGTGCGTTACACATCGCACCTCATGTTTTCTATTATATATTATTGCAGCTTTAATCAAATTTCATGAGAATTTATCAAGTTATTTCTATCTTCTCCTCCTCTCTAATAACACCTCTCTCTCTCTCATTTACCATATTAATACTACTAGCACCACTCTTGGTGGTTCTCCTGTTCATTCTCATATATTCCTGTTTGAATGCTAGTTTGAATATCTTTCACATCATAGCCACTTGGCTTCTTAAGTCTTTAGATGTCCAAGAGTTATGTTGCTCTGTTGCAGAGGTTAGCATAGCTAAACAATTTACAGCACAAGTGGTTTTTGATGCTGCCAAGTCAGTGGTTCTCAAACAGGGTTCATATGACTTTTAAGGGTCCCTATAAGATTTTGTTGTAAAAATTTATATGCAATAAACTGGTTGTATTTCTACAGGGCATCAAATATTTCAACAATTGTTTTTAATACAAACTCCTAATAATGTTTAACTGAAGCAACTTATTCTCTGTGTGGGGGGTGGGGGGTTTATAAATAAATGAAGAAGAAAGAGAGGGTGAGATGCCTGGTGAAAACAGGCAGCAATGGTACACATTATCATCATTTAACATCTGTTGTCCAGGCTGGCATGGGTTGGACAGTTTGACCAGGCTGGCACACTGGAAGGCTTACATCAGACTCCAGTCATGGTTTTCTATGAGTGGATGCTCTTCCTAACACCAACCACTCAGAGAGAGTAATGGGTGCGTTTACATACCACCAGCACGGGTGCCATTTGCATGACACCTGAATGCTTTTACATGCCACCAGCATGGGTGCCAATTTGTGTGACACTGGTATGTGCCACATCTGCAATTTTGCTCGGCTTCATGGATCTTCTCCTCAAGCACAACATAATGCTAAAAGTCTTGGTCATTGTCTCCGTGAGGCCCAACACTCAAAATGAACTCGGCTACTTTACCTCCATGAGGCCCAATGCGATATATATATATATCTACAGAAGTTCCTAATATGATAATCCAGGCTTACTTGGAAGAAACACAGTAACCAATGGCTTACAGTCAGAAAACACAACAGACAATTCAAACACCCGGTTGCCTGACTACTACTGCTGCTGTTTAGCTTTCAATGAAAGCTGAATCAATAATATTAAGTAGCTGGAAGATTAAAGGACTTAGGAATTATCAATCCAGAGAATGTAAATCCATAATTCCTTGCAGTGGCATTATTCCTACCCCACCCTACCCTCAACATCATCTCTCTTTCTCTTTCTCTGTAGGCAATATAGTTCTACCTGCCTCAGTTCAACACAGGAAATTCTCCACTGATAGACCAAATCCTATCCAGTAGGAACTGTGTCTCACATCTGTTTGATATTGTGAGTGAGGAAACAAAAAAATTTCAGATAATGTCCTCTTGTACTCTTTAGCAACGCTCCTTTGTATTAGTTAACAATGTCTCTTCCTCATATTTTGAGTTCAAATCCTGCTGGAGCCATTGTTTAAGAGCTGATGAAATCAAACTGTCAAGGTATCGGTCACTCCCCAACAGGTTTATGGTCGAGCCTATGGTAGTTGAGACCTTTGGACCAGAACTTTGCTCACTGCTATTGGGGTGGAGATTGCTGTCCGCAAATGCGAGGCCCTGCGAGTCAGAGTGGCTGTTCCAGTGCATCTCCCTCGCCATCCTCCAGGACAGCGCCTTTTCCATTTTGTCTGCTGGTATCGTGAGGTATGTTTCTATATTGTGAGAGGCATTTATAGTCAGAAAAGTTGGTGAACAAGAGAATGGTAAATGAATTGTCAGACAAGAATAGTTACACACACAAAATCAATAATAACAATAATATACTAAGGATGATATAAGTAACACTACTTCCACCCTTCCTCCTCCTCCTACATGTGTGTGGGTAGCATGGTGGAGGCGGTGGAGGTGATGGAGTGACAGAGATGGTGGCGCAGCAGAATGTAATTAATGACTTGCAGTATTTCATCACATCTTGTTATGTTCGGAGTTCAAATCCTGATGACCCCATATGCTTGCTGGCTCAACTGGTAGCACTTGCATGTGCAAGCTGTTTGCAAAACATCATGGTCAACTTTACCTCTTTTTGTTCAGGGGTTAGTAGCAGTTATGTACTGGGGTCAATATATATTTACAATAGTTAACTGCACCATCTGTACCCCCACTCCACTGTCAACCATTTGCTAATCTCACTACCTGAGCAGATCTCACTACCAAGTGAAAGAAAGCAGCCACTACATCATCATAATCATCAGGGTCCATCTATTTATGTTAGGTTTGGACCCTAAAGGGACCCCAATAACAAGTGAAAGCAATGACAACTCCATCTTCTGAGTTCTCTCCTCTGACACCAAAAGTGGGGATAACTGAGATGACACAGCAACAGAGAGGTGAAAAAGACAAAATGAGAAAGAATTTAATTAAATATTCAATGATGATAAAAACTAATCAATTTTCTGGTTGACTTTGTTTCATTGGAATATCTTAGCGAACGTTGAGACAGACTTAATTGGACACTTCACTGAATCTAAGAGAGAAATGAGGATTTAGTGATAAATCTAGAAAGTTTTTTATTAAAAAGAACATAAAAAAAAACACTGTAAGAGAGGGAAGAGGCGAAGAAGAGAATGAAAAGTGAAAGAAACAGATAAATAAAAGAATAACGGAAAAAGACAAGTATGTATACTAATATATACTAATATATATATATATATATATATATACACATACATACATACACACACACACACACACACGCATGCATGTATATGTGTATGTATACACTATGTGAGAGCGCACATGGGTGTGGGTGTGTGTGTATAATTATATATATATGAAATAATCTTTGTCTAAGTAGTAAGTAGAAATGGTAAATGAGAATTCTGGCAGTTTTAAAGATAACCACCAATATAATCAAAATGCCTCCAACATTTTATATTGCAAAATATAAATATAAATTTTAAAAAATAAAAGTTGCTTTTTTTTTTCTTTTGTTTCTAATTAATGTTTCGTCATCATAAACTTAATTAAATCGGCCAGGACAATTCCCTTCATTTGCTTTTATTTCTTTTCTTTTTTTTTTTCAAATAAAAAAAAAAAGTATGAGAGGAGGGAGGGGGGGGGGGGGTCAATCTTCCCTCTCATCCCTACCCCCAGCTGCTTGTTTGTTGGGGTTTTTTTTAATAGTTTTGGGTTTTTTTTGTTGCTGGTTTTCCTTTTCTTTTTTTTATTAATTAAGTGTTAAGTTTCTTTGGAGACAAATTCAATTTGGACACAAGATATGATAAAGATATTTATTCCATTATGGCAAACACCATTTAGAAATTATCAGCATTTCTCTCCCACCTCTCTCCCCTCCCGATTACCACCATCACCAGTTTAATTATTAACAGTGTAAAAGGGACAACATGGTTTAAATAGGTGGGGGGTGATGAAGGGGACAGTTTAAATTGTTGCGAGTGAAGGCAGTATAAATAGATGAAAAAGGCAGAGGGAGCAATTGAAATAGATGAGAGAAGGGGACAGTTTAAATAAGGAAATAGTTTAAATAGATGTGAGAAGGGGACAGTTTATACAGATGCGAGAAGGGCACAGCTTAGATAAGGAAATAGTTTAAATAGATGTGAGAAGGGGACAGTTTATACAGATGCAAGAAGGGGACAGTTTAGATAAGGAAATAGTTTAAATAGATGTGAGAAGGGGACAGTTTATACAGATGCGAGAAGGGGACAGTTTAGATAAGGAAATAGTTTAAATAGATGTGAGAAGGGGACAGTTTATACAGATGCAAGAAGGGGACAGCTTAAATAAGGAAATAGTTTAAATAGATGAGAGAAGGGAACAGTTTATACAGATGCGAGAAGGGGACAGCTTAAATAAGGAAATAGTTTAAATAGATGAGAGAAGAGGACAGTTTATACAGATGCGAGAAGGGGACAGCTTAAATAAGGAAATAGTTTAAATAGATGTGAGAAGGGGACAGGTTTTAAATCAGTGGTTTTCAACCAAGGTCCATACAAGATTTTGTTGTTAAAAATCACAAGAAACATATTGGTTATACTTAATGCACAAAATATTTTAATAACAAATACACATATTTGATCTTCACTTCAGCATTATTATTATTATTATTATCATTACTATTTGTTTATTTGTCATCACATATTCTGTGACCTCCTCAATATCTATCTGTTCTTCTCTGTGTCTCTTCTTCTCTCTGGTCTTGTCATGTCTCCTGAGATGAGAGAACGCTGACAAATAAACTAATAATATATTTCTTTACTGTCCACAAGGGGCTAAACAAGGACAGACAAATGGATTAAGCCGATTACATCAACTCTAGTGCGAAACTGGTGCTTTATTTATCGACCTTGAAAGGATGAAAGGCAAAGTCGACTTCGACGGAATTTGAACTCAGAATGTAACGACAGACGAAATACCACTAAGCATTTCACCCGGCACGCTAACGTTTCTGCCAGCTCGCCGCCTCAAAGCCAAAATGAAGATCAAATAAACAGTGCACGTG
This sequence comes from Octopus sinensis, assembly GCF_006345805.1. Taxonomy (NCBI): domain Eukaryota; kingdom Metazoa; phylum Mollusca; class Cephalopoda; order Octopoda; family Octopodidae; genus Octopus; species Octopus sinensis. Next base: position 8,183,608 of record NC_043012.1, read on the forward strand.
TCTTTATTGGCAAAATGACCGTCCCCAAATATAACAATATTTCACATCAAGAATCTGGCAAAACAAATACATAAAATGCAATTTTAACAATTTTTCTTAACACAATTCTTTTATTCTTTTACTTGTTTTAGTTATTTGACTGCAGCCATGCTGGAGCACTGCCTTAAAGGGTTTTTTAGAGGAAGAAATTGACCTCAGGACTTACTCTTTGTAAGACTAGTACTTATTTCATCAGTCTCTTTTGCTGAACTGCTAAGTTACAGGGACATAAACACATCAGCGTTGGTTGTCAAGTGATGGGCGGGGAGTAAACAGGCACACACACCTAAACATACACACACACACACACACAGAACAGGCTTGTTTCAGTTTCCATCTGCCAAATCCACTCATGAGACTTTGGTCGGCCCGAGGCAATAGTAGAAAACACATGCCCAAAGTGTCATGCAGTGGGACTGAACCTGGGACCATGTGGTTGGGAAGCAAACTTCTTTACTACACAGCCACACCAATAGGATTTTTTTAAAACATCAAATGGCTGTGTGGGTCCAGCAGAGTAGAATAGGAATCAAAGGTTAAAAAAATAGTTGGGAACCACTCCTTTAGTATTTAAACTGGCCATATGCAGCCAAAACATTCTGCTTGCTCTATGTTCAGGCTGGCCACAACTGGCCTTTCACACCTACCCTACAACGTGATTCTAAAAATAAACAATTACACCAACAAAATCTCAAAGCTACAAAGTAATGCATGATTGATTCAGAACAACATGAACAGACAAGCATTATATTTGAGAGAATTATGTGAATGCTAAAGGGTTAAAAAGATGAGCAAATGCATCAGTTTAAATTCATGTGAAGGGGAGGACTGTTTAAATAGGGCTGTGGAGTCGGAGTTGTGGAGTCATCAGAAACAATACCAACTCCGACTCGCAATGTCTTTATTCTTTGATATAATGAACCAGTTATAACATAGAGGCTTATCCAAAGTACAAGTGCATGCATATGCTTTATGAGATATGTAGACCACAATCATTTAATTACATAAAGAAGAGTCGGAGTCAGAGGTGCCAATAGTAGAGGAGTTGGAGTCAAAGTTTTTTGTTTTGACTCGAGTCCTGGCAAAGAGGAGAATAATGTCAACAATAGTCATGGACATTGCTTAATGGGAGGTGAACCATGGAACAACAACAACAACAGTTCTAAGAGGAAGTTGTTACACTTCTTAGAACAATTGTTAAAGGCTAATTGATTAGCCTTTAAACTGACCATATCCGGCCCAAATATTCTTCCTGATTCATGTTCAAATCAGCCACCCAACAATGTCATTCCTGAAGTAAAGAGTCACATCACTGAAATGATAAAGCTTACAAGACCATGCAGGGATAATTGAAAATAATGTAAATATATATATAGGTGCAGGAGTGGCTGTGTGGTAAGTAACAATGGCTAATTAGAAAAGTGTAGAAGTAAGAATTATCGAGATATGGAAGGTTGTTGACAGGAAGAGTATCCAGCCACAGAAACCAGGCTAAGTGACATGTATGAACATCAGTCTTAAGGAACAGCAGCTCCCTATAAGAAAAGGGATTGTGATGAGCAGTCCAACTCATGCCAGCATGGAACGCACACAAAATAACAATGATGATGACAATAGTGATGATGCATAAATACAAGGGGCTGCTGAAAAGTTCCTGGATTTGGGTGAAAGAAAATACAGGAGGATCAGTTAATTATGATTTTAACGAACCTATTCCTCTTTCAGGTTCAGACAATTCAGTGGTCCACGGCCTTTCTAAGCCCTGTAAGAGAACTCGGAAGGCTGGACCCCATCTAGGTCTTTCGTGATACCCTTAGAGCCAGGAACTTTACAGCATCCCATTGTGTGTGTGCATGTGCATGCACGGAAAAGCAGATCATGAAGATGGTGATGATGATGTAGAGGAGGGGCCGTCACAGTCTTTAACGGTGTCCATAAAGTGTGCAGTTTAACATGAATGTGACATTATTGTTAATTTAATTAACTAAAGAGGAGGGAGGGCTGGAGATGGAGAGCAGGTGAGGGGACGGCAATGATATGAATGAAAAACCAAGTGTGTCCTTGACGTTCTAGACAATTCAGTAAGAGTCAACGCCCACCTCCCCTTCGCACCGAAACTACATTCAGGTCATTGACATACGAAGGAGGAGGCAGGTGTGGGGGAGTGGGGCAGATACTCCCCCCCACCAACTTTGGGTGCACACCAGAGCAAATGTGCAACAAAGAGAGAGAGAGAGAGAGATAGCTGCATCAGCACACAGCCTGAAAATGCAGTTTGGCAGGAAGCCAACGACTGATGCAAGTGTGCAGCTATATACACACACGTGTGTGTATATTTAGACACAATAACAACAGCAGCAGCAGTAGCAGCGGCAGCAGCAAAAGTGTCAGCATTACCTGTAGAGAAGTACAAGTTGCATGACAGTTTTATTTTCCAACTAAATAATAAAATACAAGTTCAATACATAACCACACCCACACACACCCACACACACACACACACACACACACACACACACACACACCTGTTCACTTATTCAAGCCACCACATGCACATTATACACACATTTAATTATCAAAAAGGAGAAAAAGGAACACATGTTAAATAATATATGCTTAGATACGCTGTCTGAATAAAAGAAGGGATGGTTATGGCTGGAATGGTTGGACCATCTTGGACCAGCACTGACCGGAGGTTAAATAAAACTTAAATTTTATACAAGATTTATATACACATGTATATATTGTGGCTAACATAATATACTATTATATATTCTGTAATATATAATCAAAATATCACTATATAATCTGAAGTGTATACTCTAAGAGCTATGGTATATAGCTCTATCATATGTGTATGTGGGGAGGCGCAACCGATGCTGGTGTGTTTACATCCCTGTAACTTAGCGGTTCGGCAAAAGAGACCAACAGAATAAGTACTAGGCTTACAACGAATAAGTCCTGGGGTCGATTTGCTTGGCTAAAGGTGGTGCTCCAGAATGGCCACAGTCAAATGGCTGAAACAAGTAAAAGAGTAAAGAGAGTAAAAAAAGAGAGAGTAGTTGAATATACTATTAGTCTAAGACTGGAATAGCATCGGAAAATGGCCATATACACACACACACACACATGCGTGTCTGTGAGAGAGAGTGTGTGTGTGAGTGTGTGTGTGTGTGTGAGCATGTATGCTTGTGGGTATGTTTACAGTCTGAATCTCTACATGAAAAGCATTGAGTAATAACTTATGTTTGTGGACATCCCTCACTGACAAAAATCCTCATCCTTACAGCTCTTATCTTTCCAAAGATTAGTGAAATAAAAAAAAAAAACATCTGTTACTTAAAAAAAAACAGAGAAAGGTTAGGAAGAGGGAGAAGGGGATCTGGCTGCATAAACACACTACTTCAATAATGTATATTTTGTCCAACCCATGCCAGCGTGGAAAAACAGCTAAACAAACAAACGAATGACCAAAGGAATGAAACTAAAATCTCAAATATAAAATTGTATGAAAATCAGTTGAAGAATTTAGCAAAGATTTTCTACAGAAATGTCCACAAATATTTTGTCCCAACAGAGTCTGTATTTACATAAACATACATCAGATACAAGGACTGTGATAAATTACACCCACACACACTCATGTATGTACATGTGTGTGTGTGTGAGGAATATATATATATATATATATATATATATAGTACTTCCTCTTTTGCATATCGGCTATCTTGCCCCCTCACCTAGCTCCCTTCCTTTCCACATTATTTTAAGAATC
>NC_043012.1:8192421-8234921 GCF_006345805.1 Octopus sinensis
CTTTAATCGAGCAACTCGACCCCGGGACTTGTTCTTTTGTAAGCCCAGTACTTATTCTATCGGTCTCTTTTGCCGAACCGCTAAGTAACGGGGACATAAACACACCAACATCGGTTGTCAAGCGATGCTAGGGGGACAAACACAGACACTCAAACATATACACACACATACACATATATATATATATATATATATATATATACATATATAATACGGGCTTCTTTCAGTTTCTGTCTACCAAATCCACTCACAAGGCTTTGGTCGGCCCGAGACTATAGCAGAAGACACTTGCCCAAGGTGCCACGCAGTGGGACTGAACCCGGAACCATGTGGTTGGTAAACAAGCTACTTACCACACAGCCACTCCTGTGCCTATGTTAAACAATGATGATGATGGTAAAGGAAATCGATGGCACAGGGCCAACAATTACGGGGGGTGGTGAGGAGGAAGCTCATTACAATGGCCTCAGTACTTGACTGGTACTTATTTTATAGATCCTGAAAGGATGAAAGACCAAGTGAACATTGGCAAGAATTTGAACTCAAAATATAAAAATGGACAAAATGCTGCTAAACATTTCATCTGGCATGCCAACAATTTTACCAGACTGCCATCCTCATAATAATAATAATAATAGTAATAATAATAATAATAATAATAGTTTCAAAATTTTCCACAAGGGCAGCCATGTTTTGGGGGGAGGAGATGAGTCGATTGCATTGACCCGTGTTCTACTGGTACTTAATTTATCAACCTCAAAAGGATGAACGGCAAAGTCAACCTCGAAAGGATGAAAAGCAGAGTCGCATCTGATACATGTGAGTACATGAGTCATATCCAGTGTGTTGATCACATCTGATGTATATGTAAGTTACATCTGGTTTGTGTATGTGAGTCATATCTGGTGTATATGTGTGAGTGTGTTAGTGTGTGTGTGTGTATGAATGTAGAGTATATGAGTGTGTTAGTGTGTGTGTGTGTATGAATGTAGAGTATATGTAAGTCACGTTTGCAATGTATGTGTATGAGAGAGAGAGGGGGGAGTCACAACTATTTTAACCTTTGTCAGGACCCTTCCCTCACTCCTGCCCCCTATATTCCAAACAACAGTACAAGAAATGACAGAAGAGAGTTCAGATTTCTAATTTGGTTGTAATGGAATCTTGTCAACTGATGGATCCATTACACTTCCACAAACTTTTAATTAAACCTAATGAGTAATTAGTTTCACAAAAATAAACAACAACAGTTCTACATATTAGCAAGAATATTTGAACGCAGAGTTAGGAAGGAATGGTTTCTTTATATCAACATACCATTCTGTTCTGAACAAGAGTTTACCCAGAACAAATCTGAGAAATTATCAAAAAATATAAGTATTTAGAGACTGCACCATTATAGGGCAAAGGAGTGGGTGACTGTTCCTGTGAAAATGAGAGATTCTCTCTACCCATTCTATCCCCCCCCCTGTACTCTCCCTTTCCTCCTCACACACATTATTTTCCTTTCTCCCTCTCAAACACACACAAGGCGCAGGAGTGGCTGTGTGGTAAGTAGCTTGCTAACCAACCACATGGTTCCGGGTTCAGTCCCACTGCATGGCATCTTGGGCAAGTGTCTTCTGCTATAGCCCCGGGCCGACCAATGCCTTGTGAGTGGATTTGGGAGATGGAAACTGAAAGAAGCCTGTCGTATATATGTATATATATGTATGTGTGTGTGTGTTTGTCCCCCTAGCATTGCTTGACAACCAATACCGGTGTGTTTACATCCCCGTCACTTAGCGGTTCAGCAAAAGAGACCGATAGAATAAGTACTGGGCTTACAAAGAATAAGTCCTGGGATCGATTTGCTCGACTAAAGGTGGTGCTCCAGCATGGCCGCAGTCAAATGACTGAAACAAGTAAAAGAGAAAAGAGAGTAAGCTCTCTTTCTCTCAGTCAATCCTCTACTCTCTCCCTCCCTCACATACAAACTCTTCCTCATCCTTTCTTTCTTTCTTTCTTTCTTTCAATCTTTCTTTCGAAAGCAACAAGATGAAACAGTTTGTGGTGATCTGAAGTTATTTAAGACTGATCATCAGGTGAAACAAATAAGGAGATTGTTGGGAAAATAAACAACAGAAAGATAATATATTTTGGAATTTATTAGTGGTTCTGTTACTTTTACAGAGATGGGGGGGGGATAAGATATAAACACAATGATGGTAGTGGTGGTGATGGAGACTGTAAGAAACAAGACAGATTAACATTCCTCGGTGAAGATTGCTGGAAGAGAGACCCAAAAGATAATCTTAATGGAGATTAAATGAAGGTAGACAAAATATATAACAGTGATAAATGTAAGATGATAGACATGGATATAATGTAAGAAGGCAGATCAATATATAATACTGGTGGAGATTATAAGAACATGGATATCTGTCTATCTAGCTAGCTCGCCATTCGTCATGTTAGTTACTGAATAAGTAATCTTCTAGATTTACCTTGCTTATTTGTATGCGTTTCAAATTTTACCTAAGGACGGTGGATTTACGCTTATGATGTAATCTATGAAAGCATGAATAGAATGGTACCAAAACAGTTGTAGTAAATTTTAAACCCCCACTTGTGCTCTCTTATATCTATCTAAATTTATATTTGAGTAGTAGAATGAATTATCTTGTTATGGATAATTCGGTTAACCGATACCTGGGTAGCAAATTCACATCGTCGAAAATAAAGGAATTTTGTTAATTCGTCGTTCAACTCCATTCTTTCATATATCTAAATTTATATATATATATATATATATATATAAAGGTTTGTTTTTATGTGAAGTTAAAAACAATTCATACCTATAAGTAGGGGACAACTTTTACAAGGAAAAGGTTGACAGGGACTTCAAAGTTTCATTCTCCTCACCTTCAGGCTGATGAAGGCAGACAAACTGAAATGTCAAAGTCGCTGGCAACCTTTCACTTGTAAATATTTATACATCTGTGAGTGTGTGTTGGCACTTGTGCCAGTGGTACGTGAAAAACAACATTCAAGCGAGGGCGTTGCCAGTGCCGCTGGACTGGCTCCTGTGCAGGTGACATGGAAAAACACCATTTGAGCGTGCCCATTGCCAGTACCGCCTGACTGGCCCTTGTGCCGGTGGAACGTAAAAGCACCCACTACACTCTTGGAGTGGTTGGCGTTAGGAAGGGCATCCAACTGTAGAAACTCTGCCAGATCAGATTGGAGCCTGGTGCAGCCATCTGGCTCACCAGTCCCCAGTCAAACCGTCTAACCCATGCCAGCATGGAAAGCGGACGTTAAACGATGATGATGATGATACGCACAGACATATGTATATATGCATGTACATATATAGATAGATATACACATACACAAAGAGCGCACCATGTTTTGGTGGATAAACTTTAACAGGGCACAAATTGAAGACAACTTGGCACAACAGGCACCAAATTCTAACTTTCCTATGTCTCTTTCAGACCCAACACTGTCAACATGGAAGATTCCAATCTAGTAAAGGCTTGAAATTTCGGGGGAGGGGACCACTTGAAACCTAGAGTTTCGAGAGAAATGTACATTAATGGTGATTCTAAAATGATGTTACACAGACAGGTTTGTTTACTTAGTACTTCCTTGGGTCTATTGATCTCCACAATCAATAAGTCTGAGTACCAGTAGTACACTAGGGCTTCTTTTAATTGACCTACACCATTAGATGTCTGTATCACAAAAACATGTGCCCCCATCATCACCACTTTCTCAGCTTACAGGTTTGTCTTCAGAATGAGATGGAATTTTCTTAGAAAATCTCTCTCTCCTTCCCTTTCTCTACTCTCTCTGTCTGCCCTTTCTTCCCCCTCTCTCTCTCTCTTTGAGATGTAAACTTGTTGTTTATGGTGTCACCAGAGACATCTTTTTATGGGAAAAGTGATAAAGAAGGTGATGTTGAGTGAAGCATTTAGGAGAGACAGAGGAAAGAGGAGAGGATTATGGGGAAATAAAACAGTGATAAGGAGAAGAGGAAAGATAATGGTAGAATGAAGAATAAAAAAGAGGGGAAAAAAAATCTGTAAATAACCTTTCCAAAGTGACATTATTCCTTCTTTTGAGACAAAGTGAGAGAGAGAGAGAGAGAGAGAGAGAGAGAGAGAGAGACAGATTATGTAGAGATTGTGTAGTAACAATGTAGAAAAAGAAAGGGAGTGGAAAGACTGAAAGAAGAGAGAGAGAGAAAGGGAGAGAGAGAGAGAAAGGGAGTGTGTAGTGAAATTGAATGTAAGAATGATAGAATGTGAAGAAAGGGCATGATAAAAGAGAGAGAAAGAGAGAGAGACAGTGCGTGAGTGTATAATGAGAGTGTGTAGAAGAGGAAAAGTGTAGAAATAAATAGTAAATAACAAACACATAACTGTCTTACAACTGTTTGTAAGGAAATATAAGACTTGATAAGGACTTCTGAGGTTGGGGGAGGTGGCCACCCCACAGCCACCTTTAATTCCTCTCTCTCTCTCTCTTTGCCTTCCACTCCCCTCCCTCGTGTCTTTTGGCAGAACAATGGAGAGAAGAGAAAGCAGTGTTACTCTGCTTCACTATTCAGTAAAAAACACATTCTTTAAATCCTGCCAGAAAAATGTAAGGAATGTTAAAGAACTCTTCAGACACTTTCAATAGAAAATTGTTTTAAATCTTCAGAATTGACACTATATATATATGTGTGCATGTGTATGTATATATATATATATATATATATATATATATATATATATCTATACACACACACACAAACATGCATATATGTATGCGTGTCTGTGTATGTATATATATATATATATATATATATATACACACACACACACGTGCGCTTTAAAACACACATGCATCTTTAAATAATGCACTGTGGATGCACATATGTATGGGGTGGTGTAGGAGTATATACAGGGAGTGGGGAGAACAATGTGTAAAGTGAAATAGATTTTTGACACCACTTGTGTGTGTGTGTGTGCATTTATGTGGTGCATTATGTGGATGTAGATGTGTGTATGTGTATATATATATACATATATACATGCACACCCGTTCAGTATCAGCTTTTCCATGCTTGCATGGGTAGGACAGAGATATATCTGAAGCAGGATTTTACAGCTAGATGCTCTCCCTGTCCCCAACCTTCACCTGTTTTTCTACTATTCCAAGAGCAACCAGGTAATAATCACTAAGGTCAACACCCTCTACATTAACCAAATATTGAATTTACTTGAATAAGGAAAATGAAATACAGGTACCTGTACATTAGTATAAAAGATACAAGTTTATTAATACTATATTGTAAAAGGTACCAGCAGACTAATCTGGTGGCTGCAAGAATTTGAAGTTCCTGCTCATAAATTAGTGCAAATTATTAGGGGTTCCAGATTATCACTTTCTAGAAAGTCAGTACCTGTGTGTGTGTGTGTAGGCGCGCGCGCGCGCGCATGCACACACATATTCACAGAGAGAGAAATTTATATAATCACAAAAAGAATTCTTTACATTATTATATGTAACGACTATATATTATATAACCATAAAAATGACTATTCTCTATATTATTTACTAAATGTAATGTATACTTACTATACGGTACATTTATTAGTTTTTAACTAATAAACAATCAACACAAAAGTTATCAACAATTTTACAGCTTTATTGTACTTGTGATCCCTGTGCCAGTGGCACGTAAAAAGCACCATCCGAACGTGGCCGATGCCAGCGCCGCCTGGACTGGCTTCCGTGCCGGTGGTACATAAAAAGCACCAATCCGAACGTGGCTGATGCTAGTGCCGCCTGGACTGGCTTCCGTGCCGGTGGCACATAAAAAGCACCATCTGAACGTGGCCCGATGCCAGCGCCGCCTGGACTGGCTTCCGTGCCGGTGGCATGTAAAAAGCACCAATCCGATCGTGGCCGTTGCACCCACTACACTCTTGGAGTGGTTGGCGTTAGGAAGGGCATCCAGCTGTAGAAACATTGCCAGATCAGACTGGAGCCTGGTGCAGCCTTCTGGCTTCCCAGACCCCAGTTGAACTGTCCAACCCATGCTAGCATGGAGAACGGACGTTAAACAATGATGATGATGATTCCACAACTAACATTAATTCTATATTAGTCACATAAAATAACTTTAGTATTACCTATATGTAGGGCGGCAGGCTGGCCGTATCATTACCATGTTGGGCAAAATGCTTAGCGATATTTGTCAGCCTTTACATTCTGATTTCAAATTATGCTGAGGTTAACTCAACTTTTTATCCTTTCAGGGTTGATGAAATAAGTACCAGTGGCATGCTGGGGTTGACATAACTGACTTGTCTCCTCCTCCGAAATTTCTGGTCCAGTGCCAAAATTTGAAACTAATGAGCTGGCAAAATCATTAGCATGCGATTGGCGGCGAGCTCGTAGAAACATTAGCATGCCAGGCAAAATGCCTAGTGGTATCTCACCTGTCTTTACATTCTGAGTTCAAATTCCGCCGAGGTCGAATTTGCCTTTCATCTTTTCGGGGTTGTTAAATTAAGTACCAGTTATGCACTGGGGTCGATGTAATAGACTTAATCCGTTTGTCTGTCCTTGTTTGTCCCCTCTATGTTTAGCCCCTTGTGGGCAATAAAGAAATAAGAATCGTTAGCATGCTTAGCTTAGTGGCATTTTGCTTGTTTTATGTCCTGGGTTCAAATGCCATTGATAGCAACTTCCCTTTCATCCTTCCAGTGTCAATAAACAAGAACCAGTTGAGAACTGGAGTCAATGTAATCTACTTAGCCACCCTTACCCCTAAAATTGCTGACCCTGTGCCAAAATTTGAAACCAATGACACATATATTACACACACACACACACATTCAATTAACATCTTCTTTTCCATGCTAGAATGGGCTGGACTGAGATGTATTTAACCCTTTCATTACTGTATATATTTTGAGATGTTCTGTGTTTCTTTCAATTAATTCTAAATATTACAAAGAATTTAGCAAAATAACTTACTTAACATTCAGCTAGTGTTACGAACATAAATTGTGATTAAAGTTTGGTGGAAGATCTTAATTCAAAACTTATGAAAACAAGACATTTGTTCTACGGAGCCAGCGCCAGTTTCAGCCGGGTTGGTAACGAAAGGGTTAAGACATGGTGTTTTCCTGTCACTAATTTGAATAGAATTTCAGCCATTTACAAAGAAAGATATCCACCAGCTAATGCAACAGGTATGTACAGGTATACCAGTCATATCCCAGTGTATTAATGATGCATGTTATGGAAATTATGCTTAATGGTGTTTCTTCTGTCTTTATGAACTAAGTTCAAATTCTGCTAAGGTCAACCTTGCCTTTCATCCTTTAGGCACAATAAAGTAAGTACCAGTTGAACACTAGGGTTGATGTAATCGAGTAGTCCCCAGCTCCCAAATTTCAGGCTTTGTATCTACTACAATGGACAGAAATATTACCCATCTCTATAATTCTAATAAAGAACTCTGTCTATGCCATGTTCTTGAAATCATCTTTTTATTCTGTTTTATTGTTCTCAATACAAACTAAACTCTATTTACTCACAATATTGACCGTTCTTGTGTACAAACGAAATATAAGATTGCTAATCTCTTTGTTCACTGTTGAGTCTGGCTGGTTGAATAGTGACTAACTTGATCACAATATCAATACCACAGCATTAATAACAGGTTCTAAGAGAGAGGGTGGAGCAGAGAGGTACCACTGTGGCTTCACTGTCTGTACATGTGTGTGTGTAAAGATTGTTCTATGTCTTACATGTACAAACTGATGTGGATCAAATAATTAAGACGTATATTAATGATAGAGCGATTGCTAATGAAACGGGAATCAGACAGACTGAAGAATTAGTTGGATCAATTGTTATAAACTCTGTGTGTGTGTGTTTGTGTTTGTGTGTGTGGTGTGTGTGTGTGTGTGTATATATATATATATATATATATATATATATATATATATAACAGCTGTAGGTTAGTCCAAAATTGGATTCAACAGAAATTTGCTTTCGTATATACCACAAAGGAATAGGAACTTTACATCTGGGTAGATACCTTGGCTAACATCGAATGATATTAAAAATTTAGAATCATTTAGAATTACTAATTAAACTGAATGCTCTTCAAATGGTAAATCCTGAGTTTGCTTCAATGGATTTCTTGGAGACCTATATATTATATATATATGTATATATATATATATAGGTTCAGTAACATTTAGATTCAGTTGAATATGGTACTTAAGTTAAAGGCACCAGAGTTTAGTACGGTATTATCCATATAATTCAAAATGGGGTGATTATAATAAAAATAAGCAACAAGGATATCCAGAGGTAATGCAGTACGATTGTTTCATGCGACTCCATTTAATTGAAAAATGCAATCATTACATCAGTTTTAAAATGTAGAGCAATCTTCAGCTGCACAAAGAAACAACTTAATTAACTAAATATTCTATATCTCTAAACCCAACACTTAAAAACAACTAACCCTAACTTTAAATACAAACCTAACTCTAAACACAATACTAACCCTAAAACCTCTCTCTAGATACAACCCTAAAACAACACAAACACTAATGTTAATTTTAAGCACAATTCTAACCCAGTGGCAGACCCTAATCCTTAAACTCAGCCCTAACTCTAAACATTAGCATTTAAACTGGCCATATCAGGCCCAAATATTGTACTTCGTTTTATGTTCAAACTGGCCAGGTTCATCCTCTGGCACCTACCCTACAATGTCATAAACAATCACATCATTGAAATTTTGAAGCTACATTGTAATGCCTAATTAATTCAAAACAGTTTAAATATATATGCATCACAGTTGACAGAATAATCCAAAAGCTAAAGAGTTAAGCTTTAACCAATAATATTTATCAGGAATTGCATTAAATATTACTGCATACACTTGGTCGCATGAAATGGAGTCAACTTGTTGAGAGGGACTAACAAGTATTTCTTTTGCAGAGATTCTTGACGATGGAATGGAATTATATATTAAATAACGAAATACACAGCAATTTTGTGTATTTTTGAAATTTGAATTTTAAATTAATCTAAATCTCAATTAGTTAATTATGGCAATAATTAACTTTACTTTTCAGCTAACACCAATGCCTGATTAAATCTTAATTGGATGAGAGAAATAGGAATTATATGGCAATAATTCTACAATCTCACTTCTCTACACAAATGAGAGCAAAAAATAGTTTCTCAAAAGTATTTCATACACACACAAACACACACACACAAAAGACTCATTTTATATGGAAACTACTTACTCACGTGCTCGTGTGTGTATATGTGTACGGGGAGGGGGTGTTAGTTGTCAGCACAGAACATAGACATTAAATCATAATATATACAGAGTGAGAGAGGGGGGAGGGGTCGAAAACGAAGCAAGTGCAATGTGTGCGTGTGTGTGTGCATTACTAGAAAACAACAGATGTTGAACAGTTTAGAAAATCTGTAAATGTATATATTATATATATATATATTATATATATATATATATATATACACATATATATATACACATACATACACACACACACACACTCTCTCTCTCTTTGACTGGCTGCTTGGAATATCTGCCATATCTTATAATCTCTAATGTAATCCATCACTTTCACACACATATGCATACACATGTGCACGTGTGTGTATGTATGTACATATGTATACATACATAAATATATATACACACAAATATAGCTGCATATATACACACACACACACACACACACACACACATATATATATATATATATATATGTTGTTTATTTTTTATTTTTACCGTTATTGTTTTTACGTTTTTGTATTCTTATTGGTGTCACGTATTCTGTATTTTTGTTTGTGTACTTCGATCGTTTTCCGTCCTTTCGTTGTATACATTCGAAGCTTTCTTCCAGGGGATCTAATGCGCTTGGCTTAGATTTCCCTTGGCGGGCCGGCCATATCGGAGCAATCTCAAGATTAATCAGCCGAAATTGCTAAGATGATCTGGTTCTTGACTGATGACTGAGGGCTTCGAATGTCCCGTCCTGTGGTTCTTGTGTCGTCTCTGTGGTGTTTCATGTTCTTGTCCATGTCTGTATTTAATTTTACTGTTTACCTATATATATATATATATATATATATATATATATACACAATCGAGGCTTTCTTCCAAGGAATCTAATGCGCTTGGCTTAGATTTTCATTTGGGGCTGGCCAGATCGGAGTAATTTCAAGATTAATCAGCCGAAATTGCGAAGATGATCCGGTTCTTGACTGAAGATTGAAGGCTTCGAATGTCCCGTCTGTGTTTTTTGTATCGTCTTCTAAATGTTTTACAATCTTGTCCCAGTTGGTATTTTTTCACATTTACATATATATATATACATATATATATATATATATACAAATACATTCACACAAATACAAATATCTGTAAGTACACATACATATAGAAACACACCTACTCACAAATACATTTGTATATGAATATATATACATCCAATCACACAAATACACTACACAACCCCACCACACACACACATACTACCTACACGAAATAGAAGACATTTGTCCAGGGTGTCAAATAACCCTAAACCGCACTTTTTGAAGCAAATACCTTAACCACAGGGATCCCTGCACTTTGCATGTGCAAGTTTGTGCGTGGACAACATAGTGTAATATTTGAAAATCTAAGGTAAATTGGAAGTAATTAAACTAGTCTTTTTCAGTGGGAGCCTAAACAGATGTAAATATTTATTGTTATTCTCTCTTCATAAACAGAAAGATGAAGGCGATTGTCCTGGTATGTTTCATGATTCATTGGCCGCACATCAAAGACATGTAATGCTTCCCTCATTCCTCTTCCCACAAAGAGAAATTAGAAATCGATCGCTATTTAAATCAGTCACAAACTAGAACTTAGCCATGATGACAAGGTTAAACTGTACACATGATTAAATAATTAATTCTTATTCATAACAGAGAATAAAATGAATTTAAAGGATTTAAACTATAACTTTTTAAGCTTTATAGCTAATTGCTATAAGTCTTCTTTGGGGACAGATGAATCAAGTGCAACCTGTCTTCTGATCAGTAGTCAACAAGCTATGAAGCATACCATGGAAGTCTTTTTTCTGCATACAAAGAGAATAACAAGATGTATTTACATATGTTTAAAGCGCCACAGTAAAAGACTTAAAAGGTACTAAGTTTGTTTACAGTAGATTTCAACTTTCCAGAGAGTGACCATTACACTAGAGTTCCAAAGACCATCCTCTATATATCATACATTTGTTCCTTCTCGAGCCATGCCTGCCTCATAAGGGCCGGTTTCCTGGTTTCCTTGGCGTATAGGTTCCCCACCTGGACAGGATGCCGGTCCGTCGCAGATGAGCTGCAAGATGCAGGAGGAAAGAGTGAGAGAAGGTTGTGGCGAAAGAGTCAGCAGAAGTTCGCCATTACCTTCTGCCGGAGCAACGTGGAGCTTAGGTGCTTCGCTCATAAACACATACATCACCTGGTCTGAGATTCAAACCCGCGATCCCACGACTGCAACTCCGCTGCTCTAACCACTAGGCCATGTGCCTCCACATATCATAGATTGCTTTGTTGTAATGGTGCTAGCACTCTGCACTCAAGAGTTCAAATCTTATTGAGTTCCTCATTCCAGAGTGAATAAACAAAGTATAAACAATTCTCCTCTTTCACCTAGGTTTTCTTCTCTCTTTCTGGAAGAAATCAGCTAAGGTCACATTCGGATGTGACCCTCTGACTACATCAAGGAGTAGAGAGCTCAAAGCAAGACAAGTCATACAGCGTTTTGCTTCCTTTTTTTTTACTCATTAGAGTGTGGCCATACTGGGGCACCACCTTCAAGAATTTTCACTCAAAGGAATCGACCCCAGTACTTAATTTTTTTTTAAGCCTGCTAACTTATTCTATTGGTCTCTTTTGCCTAACTACTAAGTTAAAGGGACTGTAAACACACCAACACTAGCTGTCAAGTGGTGATGAGGGACGAACAGACACAAAGACACACACATATACATACATACATACATGATGTGCTTCTTTCAGCTTTTCTCTACCAAATCCACTCAGAAAGCTTTGGTCACCCTGATGCTATAATAGAAGACGTTTGCCCACGGTTCAATGTAGTGGGACTGAACCCAGAACCATGTGGTTGCAAAGCACTTCTTACCACACAGCCACGCCTGCGCATGAGAAAGTAGACCTGCTGCAAGTGTTAATGATAAGCCGTCAGTTATTCAATCAACTGAGGTACTTACTCTCAAATTAAAAAAATTAGTGCTTGGGCAATGAACAGAGGAGCATAAGTATAAGGTATTTTGACCCTTCAGGGTTCAGATTACTCAGTCAAATGTAATACATACTCATTCACATTGATTTGAATGAATCATGCATTATCTTTGTAGTTTTAAGATTTCAATGATGTGATTGCTTGTTTTGAATGACATCGTTAGGTACAGGTGAGCGGCCAGAATCGGCCTGTTTGAACATAAAACAGGTAGAAAATTTGGGGCTGGATATGGCCGGTTTAAATGTAAAAGGGTTAAGAGATGAACAGGACAGGAGTATCAATGATTCTAAAGTGATGATAATAGCAGCACATGTTGCTGTATAGCAAATTCCTCATCTGAGGTGTCTGTGAGTAAAAGATGAGAGAGCAAGAGGAAAGGGATAATGGTGAGGAGGAGGAGGAGAGTAGGAGGAAAAGGATGAGGAGGAAGGGGGAGTGTGTATTGTAACAGAGAGACAGATGTCATAACTGATGAACACACACGATTTTAGCTATAGAAGTTAGCACACATGCACACCGCAAAGCACTCCATGTCGATCACACTACAACCAAAACATTACCATACTACAACACATGCTCACCATACTATCACAATAGAGGACCCCCCTTCGGTCATGAATGGCCATGGAATTACACCTAGGAAGATGCCCTCCGAGATAAGGTTGTTTATAGAAGACCAGCAGCTGCCCATGCATACTAGTCTCCACTCTCCATCATGCCAACAATGTTATCTAAGGGAAAGGCAAAGGGGCCGATACAGTTCCGCACCAGTGATGTTGCAACTCCTTTCAACGGCTGAGTGAACTGCAGTTCGAGAATTGAACTTACTACCTTATGATTGTGAGCCCGATGCCCTAACCACTGAGCCATGTGCCTTCACATACTATTGCAATTACACTACCACTACTACATTAGTACCACTGCACTATGCTACTACCACAAAACGACTCTTACAACACTGGATTACAAATTACAATCCAATGCGGTCACCACATCTATACAACACTACCTCCACACACGACACACCAACACCACAGCCACCGCTATACTGTAATGCCACTGTCATATCACAGTGTTTCTCAACCAAGGTCCACGCGGTTCCCGGGTCTCTATATAAGGTTTTTGGGAGTCCACAAAAAATAATAAATTGGAGATTCACAACAGTATTTTAAGGGTCCCTGAAAAAATTTTCCTCCAGGATATGACGACAGCTAGAGATGCAGAAGGCTGCAACCAGAGCTGGCTTAATTATTTATTTATTGATTTATTGAACCGGAAACAATCAAGATCAAAGTTGATCTCAGTGCAATTTGAACTCGGAACACAAAAACCAAGAATAAATATCACAACAACGAATGTTCTACATGACGTGCCAACAATTCCACTAATCAACCATCGTACATATTTCATCATCATCATTTAATCTTTTATCTTTTGTTTCAGTAATTGAACTGTGTGTGGCCATGCTGGGGCACTACCTTGAAGAATTTTAGTCAAAGGATTCAAACCCAGTATTTAATTTTTAAGCCTGGTACATAATCTCTCAATCCCCTTTGCCTAACTGCTAATGTTACACTATATTGTGGGGACATAAAACACACCAAAACCAGTCGTCTAGTGGTGACGGGGTCAAACACAGACACATACACACACATATACAGTATATGATGGGCTTCTCTCAGTTTCTATCTACCAAACCCACACACAGAGCTTTGGTCAGACAAGGGCTATAATAGAAGACACTTGCCCAAAGCACCATGCAGTGGGACCAAACATGAAATCATAAAGTTGAGAAGCTAGCTTCTCAACCACATGGTCTGTGCCTATATATGTGTATATATTGATAGATTGAGGGATATATGTGTGTGTGTGTGTGTAGGTGAAGTGTTGCCAAGTGGTTAAGTAGCTTGCTTTGCAACCCCACAGTCCCAGGTTCAATCCCACTGCAAGAAATCCTGGGCAAATGTCAGTTTCTATAACTTCAGGTGAACCCATAGCCTGAGACTGAAATTGGGATAGACAGAAACAGTAAGGAAGCTTGTTGGGTTGATTGTACTTGTAACTCAAATGATACAGGTTTGTCACACACACTGTTTCATACTGATCGTGCCTGAGAATTACATTAAGGGTACACATGTCTGTGGAACACTCAGCCACTTATATGTTAATTCAGTAGATCAAACAACTGAATTCTCATTATTGTGTATTTATCACACAGATACATACGCACACATGCTGTATGTATATATATGTGTGTGTGTGTAAGTTATACATCCTTTGTGTGAGTGTGTGAAGTTGCTATACATATAGTATCAGGTCATTTTATATGCTACTACTAACATAATCCTATAGAACCTGTCACATGGTTGAGCTGTCAGTGACTAAACCAGTCTAACCTGGAAGGGTGGGTTATTGGGTTGTGGGAAACTGAGCAAGAAAGACCACACAATTTGAAAAAGGGAGAAATTAATCCAGCATAGAATCAACAGCTGTCTCACAACAGGGAGCAGGGACATGGAAATACTAAATACTAAGACCTCAATGGGAGTGAGAGACCCCTGGCCTTTGTTAGAACATCTGTGCTTTAGAGGGGTCAATAGACCTACTTAGCCATAGCATGGGCAACCTGTCTGCACTACTTAGCTACCATGTAGGTGGGTCCAAGAAAACAAAGAGATAGGCAGCCTTCTTTGAGAAAAAAACTAAGTCACAGGTGTCAGCTTTAACCCTTCATTACTATCATCATTGTTTAACATTCGCTTTCCCAGCTGGCATTTGTTGGACAGTTTGACTAAGGGCTGATGAGCCAGTAAGCTGCATCAGGCCCCAATCTGATCTGGCAAGGTTTCTTATTTCTTTACTGCCCACAAGGGGCTACACACAGAGGGGACAAACAAGGACAGATAAACGAATTAAGTTGATTACATCGACCCCAGTGCATAACTGGTACTTATTTAATCAACCCTGAAAGGATGAAAGACAAAATCGACCTCAGTGGAATTTGAACTCAGAATGTAGCAGCAGACGAAATACCGCTAAGCATTTCACCCGGCGTGCTAACATTTCTGCCAGCTCATCGCCTTATCTGGCAAGGTTTCTACAGCCAGTTGCCCTTCCTAACGCTAACCACTCTGAGAGTGTAGCGGATGCTTTTTAAGTGCCATCAGCACGGGAGCCAGTCAGGTGGTACTGGCATCGACCATGCTCAAATGGTGCTTTTTAGGTGCCACCTTTGTGTTACCATATTTCTATTGAGATACACTGCTTTTGTTTCAGTTGAATTTTTGAAAATAGTAAAAAATTTAGTGAAATAACCGTCATTATTTCAATGGTGTTTTAAGGCGACAAGCTGGCAGAATTGCTACCATGCTGGGTAACAGTGCTTAGCAGCATTTCCTCTGACTTTAAGCTCAGAGTTCACATGCCACCGGGGTTAACTTTGCTTTTCATTCTTTGGTGGTGGTGGGGGGGGGGGAAGTCGATGAAATAAAGTACCATTTGAACACTGGGGGTTGATGTAACAGACATACCCCCTCCTCTGAACTTGCTGGCCTTGTGCCAAAATCTGAATTCGTTTTTTTTTTTAATGGTGTTCAAAAGATAAATTAGCATGTAAGGTTTTAATTTAGATCTCTTTAAAACAGTAAGTTGATATAATAGATCCAGGGATGATCTTAAGCAGGTTAGTTTCAAAAGGATTAAGGGAGTTTCTGACAGACTGGATTTCAGGCAGAATCTCACAGCTGAGAGAAGGTATCAGTTATCTTAGCAAATGCTTACCACTGGGATCTATCTCTTTTGCAGCAAAGATAGGGATACAGGGAAACACATCCCACCTGCCACTTTTATTTTTTACTTGTTTCAGCTATTAGACTGTGGCCATACTGGGGTACCACTTGGAAGAAGATTTTTTATTCGAATGAATCAATCCAAGTACATGCTTATTTTTTAAGCCTGGTAATTATTCTATCAGTCTCTTTTGTCATACTGCTGGGGACATAAACACACCAACACCAGTTGTCAGATGGTGGTGGGAGACAAACACAAAATCATACACATATGGAAATATATATATATATATATATATATATATATATATATATATATGACGCCATGATAGATCGTTAGCCACTACACACATTTTTTTTTCTCTCCTTGTTTTTTCTGTGTCCCTTTCTGTAGAAGTGCGTAGGCTCGAAACGTAAAATACTTTTTCTATTCCTGAGTGTTATACTAATACATCTGTTTGTTTTGTACACCACCTGTCTTCATCTTTTGTTTTTTTCGTAAACTTCCCTTATATATATATATATATATATATATATATATATATATATGACAGGCTTCTTTCAGTTTCCATCTATCAAATCCAAATCCACTCACCAGGCTTTGGTCAGCCCAAGGCTATAGTAGCAGACACTCGCTCAAGGTACCCAGGAGTGGAACTTAATCCGGAGCCATGTGGTTGGGGAAACAAGCTTCTTACCATACAGCCATGCCTACACCTATACTATGAAGCTTTGTTGCACAGTTATCTCCCCCTGCAATGAGGATTAAGGATCATCAGTCCTGAGAGTGGTTACTATATATATATATATTACAGCAGTTAGAGTATGATGTGTCTATGACAATAACACTAGCACCATCGCAGTTGTTGCCTCACACGTGAGGAGAGGCACTTGGTGAAAGTAGTCACGGATCACTGGCTGTTCGTGCACCTTCATCCCTGGTTGTTGTTGCTCTGTCACAAATCATGCAAGGATCCACAGCTGGGGGAGAGAAGCCGGTTATCATTGAAACTGATGGATAACCAGAAATAAGTATACATATACACACACACACATACACATAGATCATAGCTAAATGTTTCTACACACACATGTATGCATCTGCCAGTTATATATATATATATACATACACACACAGGCACACATACATATGTACATGTCTTTACATGTCTGAGACTGTGAGTGCAAGCCACTTATAATCATAGATAATGTTTATCAAAATGTCCACAAAAAAAAAAGAATAAATCATAAAACAATCATAGAACAATCATAAAACATAGGTGTAGGAGTGGCTGGTAAGTAGCTTGCTTACCAACCACATGGTTCCGGGTTCAATCTCCTTGGGCAAGTGTCTTCTACTATAGCCTCGGGCTGAGTGGATTTGGTAGACGGAAACTAAAAGAAGTCCGTCATATATATGTATATGTGTGTGTGTGTGTGTGTGTTTGGGTGTCTGTGTTTGTACCCCCAACATCGTTTGACAACTGATGCTGGTAACTTAGCGGTTCGGCAAAAGAGACCAATAGAATAAGTACTAGGCTTACAAAGAATAATTCCTGGGGTCAAATGACTGAAACAAGTAAAAGAGTAAGAGAGTAAAAGAGTGTATCTTTATCATCAAATTTACTTGTCTCTTTACAACATGACCAATGTTTCAGCACTATGTTCCTTCATTCACACAAGCAAGTGGGCAAATAAGGTATTACAATAATTATGTAATAACAATTAATAATACCTTCTCCCCTCTCTCCCACCAGTGTTGGAAGCTCCATTACAGAGTCAAGGCCACTTAATCCCTCTTGACTAAAAGACCAAGTAAAAGAAAGAAACCCTAAATCTATTGTCTGTTATTCACTCATACAAAAATATTCAACATGTAACACTTACAGGACTTAGGGTTTCCTGGAAAGAGTACCACAGGGATCCATGATCTGACCCACTCTTCTTAGCAAAATCTATACAGCCTTTCTATGAAGCCTTCATAAAACATACACGGCTCAAACTCACACACACAAATGGCATCACACTCACATCTTCCCACCATTCTTTAGAGTCATACAAATTACTCAGAGATCTGAACCTGGTTCCACAATGACAAAGAAGCAGCAATAACCTTTACCAAATACACCATCTTCCTTTTTTTAATCACCATCGTTAGACAATACCATATTCAAACACCCATCAAACTCAACAACATAAACACACACAAAGACAGAAATACTATAAATTACAGCATATTTAGAAGACACTGTAAAGAAAGCAAAGCAATGCACACATTCGGGCTTAGGGCAATCCTGGGCCCCACATCTGACCAACAGGAAGAAGCGACACCAGTGCCCAGTTAATACATCAGATCAACTGTAAGTTAATACTAGTCCTGCTTGGGTTCTTAATCTCTCTACAGCAAAACATTAACCCATTAGCAATCAGATTACTGTCAAATGTATTACTTATTTATTCATCTTGTTTTGAATTAATTATGCTTTATCATGTGGCTCCTAGATTTCAATGATGTGATTGCTTATTTTTATAATGACATTGTAGGGTAGGTGTGAGAGACCAGATTTAGCCAGTTTGAACATTTGGCCAGTTTAAATGCCAAAGAATTAAACTACGAAAGACACAGAGCAACACATTGTGCTTTGTAACAGTAGACCTCATCCACAAACATTACACGACTAAACAAAGACACTTAAAAATTAAAGACCACCTACACTTGTGAAGGGAGCTCAGCTTGTTAGCACAGCAAGCTCCAACTTGTAATCACTACTCCAGATACAGAAACAACACCTCCAGAACAGTACACCATCAAGGACATCTTAAAAACACTCCACCTCCCATTTGATCCAAACATAAAAAGACCCATACACACAGACATTGGTGCAACATCAAAAGTTTCATTAGAGCCCTAACACTGCCATGGGTGGGTGTACAACTATCAACAATAATTGATAAGGAACAATCATTGTTACATTCGGACCAAGCCCAGTCTCCTCTCCTCTGCTTTGGCTGCAGCAAGAATCTGCAGATATAGAAAAGTACACTGGACAAAGGCCAGTTTCCAGGTTTCATGGCATATGTATTCTCCACCAGGATGGGGCGCTAGTCCATTGCAGGATTACTCATTTCTGCCAGCTGAGTGGACTGGAGCATCGTGCAATGAAGTGTTTTGCTCAAGAACACAACGCATCACCCGATCCAGGAATTGAAACCACAATCTTATGATGAGGAGTCCAACAGCCTAACCACTAAGCCATGTGCCTCCACAGTGGAGAGATTGGAGAGAGTGCATTACGTTATGTCCAGACTATCGCACTGCATATCATGATTTATCACTGCTGCATGTCAGAGTGTGCAGTGCAATGTGCAGGTAAGCAGACACAAGATGCAACTGAGAAAATGGATTTGCGAACCATAGGCCTTCTCGATCAGGACTGACCTGGGAACTACACGACAATAATTACAACAACAACAACTATTATTATAAAAACTAGCTCAACAACTATTACAACTACTGCAACTACTACTACTACTACTACACCTGCAGCAGGACCACCCACCTACACTACACAGCCACCCTTTGACTCTCAGTAATAAACATATTAAGTAATGCTTCCTAGATGAGTCACTCTCCACAGTAACTCCCACTCATGTACGAACCAACAAATTATGTTAATCCAACACTCAGTTTCCTTTTCAAGTAATTCATAATCCCTAACTTCATGGCTCATGTCACACCATGAAACTACAACACAACCAGAGCACTACTTCAGCACACCACCCTACCACCAGACTATGCCACACCACACTACAACAGTACACCGGATCAGACCACACTGCTATACCACACCACACCACACTACAACAAGACTATACTGTATCACACCCCATCACCACAACACTGCTACAAAAACTACTACAGCACTTTACCACAATACACTGGCACCATACAATATCACACCACACAACTGTGTACTACACCACATTAATACAACACTAGCACTGCTACAGTAGCCATGAAATCTGTAATTAATTAAGAGACCAACACAGGCCAGAAGAGTCACCAGTGAAGTATATGGTGGTGGTGGTGGTGGTGGTGGTGGTGGCAGCAGCGGTGAACGTAGCCGAGATGGTTTTCAATTCGAAGGAGAAATAATGTATCTGTTCTGTTCTGTTAGTGGAGAATTTAATGAGAAGAAGAAGAAAGTATTGGCATTGATGATGAAAGAGAAGATGGTTTGTCATCATCGACAGAGAAGAAATGGAGAAACAGAGGAGAATTGGTTCTTCGTGCAGCTGAAATCAGCAGTAATCAATACATAACAGCTTGCAGGGAGAAACAGCAGCCTAGATTAACAAACCAAACCAGCCTCCACCCCTGCTCTCTCTCTCCGTCTTTGTCTCTCTTTCCTTCTCTCTCGCCTCCCTAGCGCTCGCTGTAGAATCTGCCAAAGAACTACAACAGCAGCCAAGATTAACAAAAGCAACCTCTCTTTCTTTCTCTCTCTCTCACACACACACAGACACATACATTACATACACACAGACACACACACACACACACACCTCCTCTGTTTCTCCTCCCTGGTACAGCAGATCTGCCAAACAACAGCAGCAGCAACAACAACACTAATACTCATGAAGCACTTCTGCGGCCATTTATCAATAAGACAGCAAGCAGCCATCATCAGTACCACCACCACCACCACCATCGCCACCATCAGTATAGCACTGCTATTGCCATCGCCATCAGAAGATACAGTTTCTTCAGCTGAAATAGTGAAGCCTGCTGCAGCAAAATGTGAAATTGATATTTTAGCATTTATAGAAATAGTTGTGGAAGTGAATTCACTTCAGTGCCAGTTACCGAAATCCATTGAGTCAGGTTTATTGTAAACTAAACAGATGGGTGATGGGGTGGAGGGTGTGGAACGTGTTGTGTGAATATATACATACATACATATATATATTATATATACATACATACATATATATATTATATATACATACATACATATATATATTATATATACATACATACATATATATATTATATATACATACATACATATACACACACATGTGGAGCAGGCAGAGGCATTTTAAAGGAATATTTTCTGGGATTATTGAAATTATTATCATTATTTAAATAAGTCATCAGATTATAAAATAAGTAGTATTCTGTCAAGGAAAATATATATTACAATACTGTGTGTGTGTGTGCGCGCTACTATCATTGATTTTGTATATATGAGTGTATATCATCATCATCATCATTACTTGATGTCATTTTCTTTTCATGCTGACATGGGTCGGACAGTTTGGCAAGAACAGACAGGCCAGAGGCCTCCGGCAGGTTCTCTGTCAGCCTTGGCATGATTTCTACAACTGGATGCCCTTCCTAATGCCAACCATCCTTACAGCGTGTACTGGGAGCTTTTTAAAGGGCACTAGCATCCACAAGATAAGGCCCTCACTTAAACTGAGCAAAGTATGGAATGGCAAAATATATGTATGTGTGTACACGTCTCCTTGTCTTCACATTGCGTGATAGTCGTAAACAAGTATCACCATCATACAGGCAGCATCAGTTGTTTCTCATCTTCAATGAAAAGCATCTCTGGCCATGGGGAAATATTTCCTTATTTGGAAACAAGTGAGGATTGGTGACTGGAAGAGCATCCAGCCACAGAAGATGTGCTTCAACAAATTCTCTCCAACTCGTGATGTACAGAAAAGTGATAATGACAGCAATCATGATGTTGATTGATTTATGCATAAAAGCAGTTGAATTAGAAGAGTTTTTTTTTTTAAACAAAATATGTCATATGTGTTCCAGTTCTCTGCATTCTGAGTTCAAATTAGGTCTGAGGTCAACTTTGCCTTTCACACTCTTAACCCGGATATGCCCTTAAAAAAATTTCACTGCAATTTGATTAAACATTATGGTAAGCTTTCAGGATGATAGGCACAGGAGTGGCTGTGTGGTAAGTAGCTTGCTTACCAACCACATGGTTCTGGGTTCATTCCCACTGCGGAGCAACTTGGGCAAGTGTCTTCTACTATAGCCTCGGGCCGACCAAAACCTTGTGAGTGGATTTGGTAGACGGAAACTGAAAGAAACCCATCGTGTATATATATATATATATATATATATGTATGTATGTATGTATGTATGAATATGTTTGTTTGTCAGTGTTTGTCCCCCCAACATCGCTTGACAACCGATGCTGGTGCGTTTACGTCCCCGTAACCTAATGGTTCAATAGAATAAGTACTAGGCTTACAAAGAATAAGTCCTGGGGTCGATTTGCTCGACTAAAGGCGATGCCCCAGCATGGCCGCAGTCAAATGACTGCAACAAATAAAAGAATAAAAGACGTGGAAGAGAAGGACAGTATGCAACTGTTAGCTATGGGTGTCGACTACCTGCTGAACATTTCATATGCTTGGTCAGATGCTTCCCAGGAAGTTCATGTCCAAACAAGTAGGTGCAGGTTTTGCATTGCAAAAATGCAACCAGGGATATATGGGTCAAGTTAGTAAAGTTAAGGACAACTACAGTTCCCTCTGTCCCGCTCCCTCTCTCTATCTGGTTGTCATATCCTGGATATTTTGTTGACTCATGGGTGGGAGGCCAGCCAGAAATGTGATGCATCTGCTCCAGAATATATGTATTTCTTTACTACCCACAAGGGGTTAAACAGAGAGGGGACAAACAAGGACAGACAAACGGATTAAGCCGATTATATCGACGCCAGTGCGTAACTGGTACTTAATTTATCGACCCCGAAAGGATGAAAGGCAAAGTCAACCTCGGCTGAATTTGAACCCAGAACATAACGGCAGACGAAATACGGCTACGCATTTCGCCCGGCGTGCTAACGTTTCTGCCAGCTCGCCGCCTTTATATATGACCATTTAAAACAAATAGCTAAAGCCATATGCATTTTACCTAGCCATCCTTGACTCTCCAAGCTCACTGATTGATGGATGAAAATTTTTTTATCTTTTACTTGTTTCAGTCATTAGACTGCAGCCATGCTGGAGCACTGCCTTGAATTTTAAGAAAAGAGATCGGTGTTCTGTTGCATTGAACAGGCTGTCAGCCAATGACCATTTACAGGCATGATCTTACTACTGCTTGACACAAGGTTGTTTTACCTGCTGTGTTTCTGACCCTCCTTAGACAATCCAGTCCTGATGAGTTCCCTCATCAGCACCATATTGATGCTGAGCTTAGCATGGACGCCAGATTACCATAGAAAACTGACTACCAGGACTCTCATCCTCAAACTGGTCAACCAGCTAAGCATCCGAGTAGCTGGGCTGCAGGAGCACACTGTAAATAGGTAACTCTATGACGGAATAACCTTCCCATCAGGGACAATGTTGCCCTATTCGCCTAGTCAACAGAGTGGCATTGTTTGAATGCTAAAATGATGCAAAGCGTTTGTGGGACAAAATGCTTAGTGGCATTTCATCTGTCTTTATTTTCCGAGTTCAAATTCCATCGAGGTTGACTTTGCCTTCATGTTTCCTTGGTCAATGAAATAAGTACCAGTTATGTAGTGGGGTCTATGTAATTGACTATCCCCCTCTTCTTTACAGCCCTTACATTATATGTTTGTATATAGATGATGATGTCTATGTTTTTAAACATTATATATATATATGTACACCTGTGTGTGTGTGTGCGTATGTTACATGGTATATCCTACAGGTATGTAATACATCCTCTGGCCATTCTACAGAGTGGCACTGAACATATACCATTTAATATACACCCTAATGATGTCAATAGATTTCACATCTTAATGTTTTTACAATCAATTTCTCTTTTTGAAGAACTATAACAATAACACCATCAACCTATCCTGTCCACTCCATTCAGCTTACTCCAGAGTCTGGCTTAGCGATATTTTAACCATTATTCTTTCATGAGTTCAAGCTAGTTGGTTCCGGTCATGCTGGAGCACAACAGACACACTGACAGAATTTGAACCCCTAATTTATTGTTTCAGACAGCTTGCTTTGTTTTCACCAGCTTTTACCAGTTCCAAACCATTTGTGATCATAGACAAAATGGTTTCAAGTTAAATTTAAGTGAAGGCAGGGTAACAAGATTTTTGTAAATTATGGGATTAACCTTTTCATTACCGTATTTCTGTTGAAAAACACTGCCATGTTTCAATCAATTTTGAAAATAATGAAAAATTTATTGTCATAATTAATTTGGTGTGTAGAACATACGAAATTTTGATGGAAGATTTAAATTTAGATCACTTTAAAACAAAGTTCGTAGCATAGAACCAGGAATGGTGGTCTCGGGTGGATTGGTATGAAAAAAGTTAAAGAGAGGGGTTATCGAACAAATGGTCTTTAGTTCAAAGCCTTATATAAGTTTATTTGGTTGCTAACAGGTTCTGCAAATACTTCAGAGGTCAACAAACCATTCCAGTGACTTCTTCATCAAAATAAATTCAATAATTACATCAGTTAATTAGAAATATGAGCAGAGTACTAATTAATCCAAATTAATCTCGCTACTGAGGATGGTCTTAACATAAATGGTTACAATTTCAGCATGTCAAAAGTTTTTTATTTTGATTTCTTTTGGGAATTCATTAAACATTCTTCAAACTCACAAATACTTTTTTTGCTAAATATTATGAAATTTCTTGCAAATTCCGGTATTACTTTCTACATTCTTGTCTACTAAATTCCAACATCAGTGCTGCTTATTTTCTTACTCTTCCATTACTGAGGCTGAGTAAATATTTTTACAGCTGGCTAACCTTCTTAAATACAATCCACTCAACCATGAAGAAGAAAAAAGTGCAACATCTATTTTTTTTCTCTCTTTATTTTTTTTTTTTCTTTCTGTCAACTCAATCAAATGTGATGTTGTATAAACGACATAATGAGACTAACGAGACAACACAAAGGCTTTTTATTACACAGTAAGGTTAGAACTCATTACCAAAGAGTCAATAACGAAGTACTTTTAAACATTACAGCCACTTAGGTTCTAAACCATTCGGCTGGAAACATTTTCTAAGGAATCACTGAAATTGTACCATCACAGCTTTCTGCTGGAAGCTGCAGTCAGAATCAAATTAACAATATTGACCAGAGACAGCATTTTATCACTCCAATACACAATTACAGTTCAATATTCACCAGTGACAACCTACACTCACTTCACTACACAAAATGATGCCTGATTTCACACAATTCAATTGTTACATCCGCCGTCACAGCACAGTTGAGGTGCTGAAATACACACACAGACACACACACACAAGCACAGACACACAAACACAGATGTGTGTGTGTGCTCGCGCGCATACACAAACAGGATTCCGAGAAGGCGATCCGTGTGATATGACGATAGCTTTATTTCACATCCTACTCTCTCTAAAGTTGTGGATTTTTATTAAACGGAGAGATGTTCAGTTTATAGGAAGATATCGAACAAACAGCAGCCATCAATGAGGATATCAGCAAACAAAGAGTGGGAAGTTCTTGTCGAGAAAGGAATCAATGGCCAGTCAATCTAATATTTAAGATACATATTGTCTGCGAATCAAAACCATCCACCATGTATTGTATGGTATATATGCTATATACCATTGTGTGTGTGTGTGCATGCATAGATGTATATGCTAGTATATGTGTGTGTGGGTGGGTATATATGTGCATACACACACACACCCATATACTAGCATACACATGTATGTGTATGTATAAATGTGTGTGTGTGTGTGTATGTGTATGTATAAATGTGTGTGTGTGTGTATATGTATAAATGTGTGTATGTGTGTGGGGGGTGTATATATGCATACACACACACACCCATATACTAGCATACACATGTATGTGTATGTATAAATGTGTGTGTGTGTGTGTATGTGTATGTATAAATGTGTGTGTGTGTGTATATGTATAAATGTGTGTATGTGTGGGGGGTGTATATATGCATACACACACACATACATATACATACACACACACATATACTAGCATATACATGTGTGTGTGTGTGTGTGTGTGTGTGTGTATAAATGTGTGTGTGTGGGTGGGTGCACATAAACACACAAATGGGTGTATATGTGATGTGTTTAATGTTTATTTCATGGTGAAAACACAAGTGCTCAATACATTACACCACCTTGTTCTGAAAGTGCGTAGTTGTGTGTGTGTGTGTGTGAGAGTGTATGAGAGAGAGAGAGAGAGAGAGAGAGTGTGTGTGTGTGTGTGTGTGTGTGTGTGTGTGTGTGTGTGTGTGTGTGTGTGTCATGTGAAATATAAACAGGATTACACAAAACACTGTAAAGATGATAGTGTAAAACTTTTCAGTGGAGACATGTCTTTACCTTACATAAGACACACACACATTATATATAGAGAGAGAGGGGGGGAGAGGGAGAGAGAAGGAAAGAGAGAGAGAAAGAAAGAGAGAGAAAGAGAAAGAAAAAGAGAGAAAGAGAGAGAGAAAGAGAGAGAGAGAAGGAGAGAGGTGTGTGTGTGTGTTGCTTTGCTGGATGAAACTTTGAAGTCACTGTCAAAAATATTCTTTTTTAAGAACATAAACATAAAAGCAAACATTAACATATATCTTTTATCTTTTGCTTGTTTCAGTCATCAAGCTGTGGCCATGCTGGGGCACCACCTTGAAGAATTGTTTTTAGCCGAATGAATTGACCCCAGGACTTCATAAATATATAGCTCAGTGGTGAGAGTGTTAGCCTTATAATCGTGAGGTGGTTAGTTCGATTCCCAAACCGGGCTGCGTGTTGTGTTCTTGAGCAAGACACTTT
This sequence comes from Octopus sinensis, assembly GCF_006345805.1. Lineage (NCBI taxonomy): Eukaryota > Metazoa > Mollusca > Cephalopoda > Octopoda > Octopodidae > Octopus > Octopus sinensis. The sequence goes on from NC_043012.1 coordinate 8,219,394, forward strand.
ATTTCACTTTGTTCCAGTTCACTCAGCTGTAGAAATGAGTTGCGACGTCACAGGTGCCAAGCTGTATCAGTCTTTGCCTTTCTCTTGGATAACATTGGTAGCATGGAGAGGAGAGGCTGGTATGCATGGGCGACTGCTGGTCTTCCACAAGCAACTATGCTCAGACTAGTGACTCAGGACAATCGCATGGTCATTCATGACTGAAGGGGTCTTTACCCTTAAAGTATATATGCACTGTCTCCTTGACTTACAACTGAGTTCCGTTCTGATTGACAGGTCGTAAGTCGATCCGGTTGTATGTCAGATATATATTTTTCAACACTATTTTCATTCAAGCAACTGATGCTTGAAAGGGACTGAGTGAGAGACAGGGGCAGGTAGGGGATGCCTGGGTCTGAGAGAGGCCTGCATTACCAGATGCTCCCATGGTTATCATACGCACAGCTGCCCAACATCAAAAATTGAAACATGTGGATGGTCATAAGCTACATAGGTCCTGAGTCAAAGAGAAGGTGCATGCGTGTGTGTGTGTGTGTGTGTGTGTGTGTGTATATATATATATATATACACACACACACACAGGCATTGTGTGACTAATAACACATACATATATATATTTATATATATATATATACTTTATTTTGTTAACGAAAACTGTCCGACGAACGGAAACGTGAAACTCCGAGTAACAGGTTTTGTTGAATTTCTGCTGCTTTTAAATAAAGCATATTACTCTACCCCTGGTATTTGAGTACTCTTTTTTTTCCACCCTGTTTCACATATATGTGTTAACTCCGGTATATATATATATATATAATGTGTGTGTGTGTGTGTGTGTATATATATATATATATATGAAGCAAAATGAAGTAATAATAGATTTGGCTGTCTAACAGCAGTATTTATTGTAGCTCGTTAAAATTGGTAATTCCCTTCCTCTCTCTTTCTCTCTTTCTCACTTTCTCTGATAATTAAAATAAAGACATTGATGTGTGTTGTCACCACCCTCCATACCACCACCACCACCACTTTCACCAAGTGTAAACAGAAGCTAGTGTTTCATCAACTGGCATCACCTCCACCACCCCAACCAACCTCTGACATTTCCCCACCATCCACCCATATGTGTTTATATGTACCCACCCAGTACAGGAGAACATTAACCAACATCAACTGGGAAATACACCCCCTCTCCCCTATCTCTCTATACCTACTTTCCTACTCCACCCACCCTCGAATGTACCCATGTACCCAACCAGTACAGTTGACACTAATTAACATTTACTGCTCTCTCCTCCTCCATCTTGACAGAATTTCCAAACTTCTTGCTGTACACACACACACACACACATTCTACTTTGGCAAAGTAGGATCAATAACCAATCATTAGAATTCAATATATTACTTATAATGGACTTACAAAGCTGCAGACTCTTATACGAACCAGAAGATATGTACAGAGCACACACATTAATTAATTAATCAATCAATCAATCAGTCAACCAATCAGTCAATGGCTACACAACCACCTTCATCAGCTTACAGCTGTTTTGGGTATAAGGGAACTGTCTACCCAGACTTGAGTGCCAATCTTAGAGCTAGTCAGATCCTTAAGATAAAATGTACCCTTGAGGAAAACATATACATATACATACATATATATATATATCAATTTCTGGTAAGGACTTGTGTTAATATGTACATACCAGTTGCCAGAAAGTGTTTAATATGTAAATTGCTATATCCAGTAGTGTTACACCACTAAGACTTAGTGGATATTTAAGCACTGAGTTTATGGATGGTTAATAGGCTGAATGCTGCACTGAAGAAGGAGCAATAAGTCCAGAAATGTGTATATATGTCCATAACCCATTTTTCTATCCTTGATCACATTGTTTACATAGACATATTCATATCCAAAACATCACAACTTTCCTTGCTGGCCCTGAACTCTATAGAAAATCTGCAGAGATAGCTTGAAAGGGTTATATAACTTGACCTTCTGTGTCTCTTTTCGTTCATTTGCTTATTACTCTACATGTTTGACTTGTGAATATAAATATATATATATATTTCCAATCATATGGTCATGGGTTCAGTCCTTCTAAAACATTAAATTTGTAGAAGACAAAGGTCTTCTATTATAGCACTCAGACTAACCAGAACCTTGAGTGGGTTTTGATGACGGAAACTGAAAGAAGCCTGTCATATATATTTACGTGTATGTATGTTACTGACTCCTTGCCTTGACTTCATTTGATAGCTGTGGATGCTAAATGATAACTATGAGATTATACAGAAACCAGAAGTTGTATTGAAAACATTTAATCTTTTAGTAAAGTACTCTACTGTCATTAATTCCTATCTCACTGTGTGTGTGTGTTTGGGCGATGGTAGAAAGAGACAGAGGAGGAGAGAAAGGGAGAGAGAGAGCCTGTGTGTGTGTGCATGCACATATGAATATCTGATATGCTGTGTACTTCACATGGAAACTGGTAGTCTACAACAATTAAAGTTTGTTGTTATTTTCTTGTTAACAAATAGTCCATTGGTTCTGCACTTTCAAAAACCTGAAGAGTAAGAGATTCCTTACTTGAAAAAGAGGTAAAGACTACTGAGAACAAGTGCATCCAGTTGTAAAATAATGCTTCAATCATATATATATATATATATATTATATGTAGAAAATACAAACTGGGACAAGAACGTAAAACATTTAGAAGACGACACAAAAAACACGGACGGGACATTCAAAGCCTTCAATCTTCAGTCAAGAACCGGATCATCCTAGCAATTTCGGCTGATTAATCTTATATATATATATATTCATCTAATCCATTCTGGCACAAAAAATGTGGACATAAAGAACACAAATAAATGAACATTGCAAATAGGAGGTGACAAGTGTCTCAATATCCCAACATGGCAAAACAGATGGGAATTAATTGGGTAAAAATATAAAGAAACAATTAGATGGCATGTCATTCCACAGAGTTTCGCTTCAAGATATTAATTTCCATTAATTATTGTACAATTAAGAAGTTCACTTTACAACTATGTCAATTTGAACTTCAGGTTCAATCCCATTGCATGGCACTTTGGGCAAGAGTCTTCTACAATAACCCCACTTTCTTGACCAATGCCCAGTAATAATAATGTTGGTGTTTGGAACATAAATTAATGTGAAATTTTGATGGAATTTTTAACTTTAAATGACTGTAAAACAAGAAATCTGTGTTGAAGAAGCCGGAGATTCCAACCTAAGGGGATTGGTATCAAAAGGTTTAACCCTTTCATTACTGTATTTATTTTGAGATGCTCTGTGTTTCTTTCAATTAATTTTAAATATAACAAAGAATTTAGTAAAATAACTTAGCTATCTTTCAGTTAGTGTTAGGATTATAAATTGTGACTTAGGTTTGATGGAAGATTTTAATTCAGAACTTATGAAAACAAGACATTTGTACTACTGAGCCAGGGCCGGTTTCAGCCGGGTTGGTATCAAAAGGTTTAAATTAATAAACCTCGTGAAGATAACTAGTCACCGGAAAGAAGATAGGACTTGGACTACCATCTATGAAGCAGTGATACATGATATGCAGAAACAGGATAGGTAGACCCCACTCCCCCAACAAAACACACACACACACATACACATGGCATATAAGAAAAGCAAAGGCTGCATAAGAGGTAGAGTGAGGATCAAAATTAAGCTGAAAGAAAAGGAAGATTTTGTAGTAATTAACTGCAGAGGAGTAATTAGCATTCAGAATACACGTGAAATAAATTATTTCATATACCTAGTAGGAGCCAGGTAGTGTGCTTCTAGAAGGAACTTGAAAGTATGGTAGTGAAACATGGGCACTGAATGCAGAGGAGCTGTGAAAACTTGCAAAGAAAAGCCACAGGTATTGTTTGCTGGAACTGTTACTTTGGTGTAAATGAAGGATGGAACAGAAATGAACTGGCAGACAATTGAGGAAAAGAGGAATTAACTGCAGTGTGCAAGGGAGAACATAGAAGTAGGATAGATGTTGGGAAAAGGTGGTGAGCTGGCAAAAACGTTAGCACACTGGGCGAAATATTTAGCGGTATTTCGTTTGCCATTATGTTCTGAGTTCAAATTCCGCCGAGGTCGACTTTGCCTTTCATCCTTTCGGGGTCGATAAATTAAGTACCAGTTATGCACTGGGGGCGGTGTAATCGACTTAATCCCTTTGTCTGTCCTTGTTTGTCCCCTCTATGTTTAGCCCCTTGTGGGCAATAAAGAAATAAGAAACGTTAGCTACGCCGCGCGAAATGCTTAGCGATATTTCGTCTGTCTTTACATTCTGAGTTCAAATTCCGCTGAGGTCAACTTTGCCTTTCATCCTTTCAGGGTCGATAAATTAAGTACAAGTTACGCACTGGGGTTGATGTAATCGACTTAATCCCTATGTCTGTCCTTGTTTGCCCCCTCTATGTTTAGCCCCCTGTGGGCAGTAAAGAAATAAGATATTGGGATGCCTATGGAGAATGACAGCTGAATAAAGAAGTACCAAGATGTTCAAGAGAAAAGGAACTTGAAAAACAGGGAGACCAAAGAAGGCACTGGAAAAAGTGGTTGAAGCTGACCACTGGGAAATGAACTGGACAAAGACGAAAGAATGAAACAAATGGCAAAAAGCTGCGCTGGAGAAGATCCATACAACTATTCTAAGCATGGGGGGAGAAAATGAATGTAAAATGTTGGTGATGGCCCTAGTAGTGGGTCTAATTATTTTTTATAATGTAGCTCTATTTATGGGTTTATCTGTTGCTATATTATAGCCTGCTCACCTCCTCATGAGTTTGTCTATTGACATAATGTTAAGCTACATTAAGGAAATAAGGAAAATCTATGTGAAGAGTGACTTTCTATAATTGGAAGATTTGAGTTACAGCAGATGGTTATGGAAAGAGAATCCAGTTTGTGTTTCACACAGAGAAAGAGATTTGTGGCATTGAAACTGTAGATTAAATAATTCTTCAAGAGATTATTAGCTTGGAATGTCACAGATTGGAATAATATGAGAAGGGAGGGAGAGAGGGGGAAAGAGGAAGTGTGGGAGGGGGAGAAATGGAGTGAAGGAAAGAGTAAGAAACAGGAGAGACTGAAAGGAGAAGGGAAAAGAAAAAAGTAGAAAAGAGGGAGAGAGGGATAGAGAGAGGAAGGTGAGAGAAAAGGAGAGAAATAGAGGAAGAAAGGAAGAAGAGGTAAAGAGAGTGGAGAGAGAAAGAGAGTAAGAGAAAGAGACAGTGAGAGAGTGAAAGAAAGTAAGAGAGAGAAATTTCATAATTTCCAAGATTCCAGGGACTCTCTTCTGGTTGAAGAGATGATGACCGATTCCAAGAGAATCCCGGATGCCAGATGGGATTGAACTCACGGTATTGAGAAGTCAAAGTCATAATCTAATGTATTTAATCTATTTAATTTCAGGCTAATTGCATTAGTTAATTAGGAGATTAACAGCGCAAGAGAAAGAAGGGGAGTCAAAGAGGTGGGGAGGTGGGGAAATGAACCAATTGGTCCCTAAAAACTGCCAGTAATAGAGAAATAAGAATTAGTAGTGGTGGTGGTGGTGATGATGGTAGTAGTAGTGGTGATGGTGGTGGTGGTGGTGGTAGTAGTAGTAGTAGTGGTAGTGGTGGTATTGGTAGTAGATAGTTTCACAAGCTGGATAATATGTTAAAGACATTACAGTGAGCGTGTACATGTGAGTGGATGTGTTTGTGTGAACATAGGTATGTGTGTGAGGATAAAAAAATGTGTAGATGTGTATAAGTTTAAGCATCTGTGATTGTGTATGTGTGAGAACGTGTGAATATGCATGCACACGTGTGTGTGTGTGTAAAGCATGTGTCAGTATATGTGCATGCACGTCTGAACGTGCATATATATAAATGTGTGTGAGCATGTCCAAGTCTGTGCGCGCGTTTGTGTGTGTGTCTGTAAGATGTGTTAAGTACATGTGTGTCCCTCTCTAACTTCACGGTCGACTGGTTAGACTAAAACAGCCAGCAAAAGGATATACAGATTCCATTAAATAGAAAAACACATGTTGTAACACTTCACATGCAAACAGTCAATATTTATAGAAACACCCCCTACACACACCTGTCCACTAAAAAATTATAATCAACTAGCAGTATCGCCCGGCGTTGCTCGGGTTTGTAAGGGAAATAACTATATAAGCATTTTTAGAGATGTAAAGTATAATAGCCATCTCAATATGTCTAACCACAAAGGGGGGTGTTACTGTAGCTTTTTACGTTCTGAGATTTAATAATACATTTTTAGAGAGTTACTTCCCTTATATAATAGCAAAAAAATGCATTAAAATGGAAAAAAATTATGGTAATTTTTTTTTTAAATTGTAGACTCATCGTAGATGCGCGTTAATACCCAGAAGGGCTCGATATGAATCATGACTATAAGATACCCGCTTTTGGTTACACTGCACTGCAAAATGTGGGAGTAGTTAGGAATCTAAATCATAGGAGACAGACAGCACACAACCTCTCTTTTATATATAAAGATTAATACTAATTTCATTTACTATGTTCTGAGTTCAAATTCCACTGGGTCGAACTATGCCTTTCATCCTTTTGGGGTCAATAAATTAGGTACCAGTGGAAAGACTGGGGTTGATGTAATCGACTAGTCTCCTCCCCACAAGTTTCAGGCTTTGTGTCTTTAGCAGAAACGATTATTATTATTATTATAAGGCGGCGAGCTGACAGAATCATTTGCACACAGGACAAAATGCCTGGTAGTATTTCATCCTCCACTACATTCTGAGTTGAAATTCCACCAAGATCGACTTTGCTTTTCATCTTTCGGGCTCAATAAATTAAGTACCAGTTGTGCACTGGGGTCAATCTAATCGACTGGACCCATCCTCCAAAACTTCAGGACTTGTGCCTATAGTAGAAAGGATTATTATTATTATTATTAACCCTTTAGTATTCACATTATTTCATCAAAAGGAATGCATTTTTATTCCCATGGGCGCAGGAGTGGCTATGGTAGGACTGGAGTAAATATAGGCTGTTGTAGAGACTAGATGACAGTGTGATGCAGATGTGAAATAAACTGCTCCTGGTTAGGACACCAGTCTACTATTATTATACTTAGATGACCAGGTGTACTCAGGCTTATTCCCCTGCCCTCAACAACCACCAGCTATTAATTTAGACCTATGAACTTTGACCTACTTAACAAAACAAAGGAAAGCTAAAAGGTCAAATGAACCAATACAAATGCAACAATACATTATTTAACCCCAGGTAGACCACAACTGGGCAGACATGATCAAAGGTGTTCCATAACCATGAATCACACTATCTTTTTGGTATCTGGGCTTACAACATTCAATGTGCACTTTGTTTTAAGATAATGGAAAATGATTTGAAGCAATTTAGCTGCTCTTTTTAACCAAGGCTCCCTCCTTGGCTGATGTTTTGTGTAGAGAACTGGTCCTCTGGAGAGAACAACAGGTTACTACAAAGTACAGGAGACGCAACACTGTACAAGAAGCATAAACCAAGGGATTTCAACAGTGAGACCAATTCGAAAGAAATAGCAGCTAAATCTCCATATCTTACTTTACTATGTAAAAGGAGAAAAAAAAGGAACGCTACATTGGATAAGTTAGAATAAAAGACATGATGGTCGCAAATGGAATGTCGCTGATCCTAAATCTACTTGAAGAGGACTCAAGCCAGGGCTAAACAACTACAGTAATTATATAGCATATATAACATATTATATAGGCACAGACATGGCTATGGGATAAGAAGCTCACTTCCTAACCACATGGTTCCTAGTTCAATCTCACTACACAGCACCTTGAACAAGTGTCTTTTACTATAGCCTAGAGCCAACCAAAGCCTTGTGGGTGGATTTTGGTAAATTTTTACATAGGAAGCACTCATGCCAGTGCTTAGTAAATGCACCTGTAAAATGGTTGGTGGTAGGAAGGACACCATGTCAAAACAAACAATTGGAGTCTGGACAGCTTGCCAAGCGGGCCAGATCCTGACAAACCATCCAACCCATGCCAGCATAGAAAATGGACATTAACCCTTGAGCATTTAAACCGACCATATCCGGCCAAAAGTATTCTGCCTGTTTTATGTTCAAACTGGCCAGATCTGGTCTCTCACACCAACCCCTACAATATCGTTTTGAAAATTAACAGCTACCTCATCAAAATCTCATAGCACCAAGATTAATGCCTGATTAGTTCAAGGCAATGTGGATAAAAAAAGGATTAATTTTGGCAGAATAATGCGAACACTAAAGGGTTAAACGATGATGATGATGGACTATAACAGGAGTGGGCTGAAAACATGACCCTGATAGACACCTACTTGCATGCTAAATTTCTTGAGCATGGTACTAGGTCAACAGCATAGAGGAAGTCCTTATGTACAGCTGGCCTTACACTCCTGTTTATAATCTGGAGAACTATCAACAGGAGTAGACTGAGACCAGAACCTTGACGAACGCCTAAATTCTCCATTGCGCTCATAACTAATTCATGACTTATTCACAGCATTTCTCTGCATGGCTGGCATGACTTTGTCAAGCCATTAACCAACAATAAGTTTTCTCAGCAACCACTGGACCACAGGGCCCAGAACACTATTAAGGGCCGCCTTCTTCCGAGTTAACAAATGCTAAGGAAAAGAGCAACAACACCAAGAACATCAACACAAAATAAGGAAGTGTATATGGTGACAAGTTAAATAGCAGATCTACTTTAATGTTTGGCAATAATAATATTGCTAGAGTCAATATTTTAGCAAGAACATTTGAAATGATACATACACATACATGGGTGTGTGTGTGTGTGTGTGTGTGTGTGTGTGTGTGTGTGTGTGTATGTGTGTGTGTAATGATATCGATGTCAGGGGTGGTGGGAAAGAAAATGTATTTCTTTAAATATTGAAATGAAAACTGCCTTTAGGTTCATTCTCATTCAGGCACAGAACAGAGAGGTAGTTATATACAGCAGTAGTATGGGTGTGCACATGTATATATGCATGTATGTGTGTGTGTGTATGTATGTATATATGTGTGTGTGTGTGTGTGTATACATATATATTTATATGTGTGTATATATATATATATGTGTGTGTGTGTGTATGTATGTATATATGTGTGTGTGTATGTGTATGTATATGTGTGTGTGCGTGTGTGTATATGTGTATGTATGTATATGTGTGTGTATGTATATATGTATGTGTGTGTGTGTATATATGTGTGTGTGTGTGTGTATGTATATATATATATATATATAAGCATGTGTGTAAGTGTGGCAGTGGGTATAAATATATGTACATGTGGGTAGGACGTGGATGCATGTTGTGTGCATGTACGTTTGTGTGTGTGTGTGTGAAGAACAAGGTGTGTGTGTGTGTGTTACTGAGTGAGAGAGTTGCTAATTAAAAACAAAAAAAAAGAGCAACAACCAGTTAACAGAGTTGTATGTATTTCCTTTAAAAGAATCCAAGAGAGATGATGATGATGATGATGATTTATGATAAATTCGAGAAGGTGGGAGGGGTGTTGAAAGCGTGAGTTTTGCGGGGTGGAGTGGGGGAGGGTACATATTGAATAACCCAAAAGATATATTTTTTTAATATAAAATAAATCAGGGGAAAAAAAAAAAATCTTAATTACATGCAGTGGCTGTGTGGTAAGTAGCTTGCTAACCAACCACATGGTTCCAGGTTCAGTCCCACTTTGTTGGACCTTAGGCAAGTGTCTTCTGCTATAGCCCGGGCCGACCAATGCCTTGTGAGTTGATTTGGTAGACGGAAACTGAAAGAAGCCTGTCGTATATATGTATATGTATAATATATATATATAATATATATATATTATATATATATATCATATATGTATATGATATTATATATATATATATATGTCCAACCCATGCTAGCAGAGAAACGGACGCTAAATGATGATGATGATGATGATATATATATATATATATATATGTATGTGTGTTTTTGTGTCTGGTTTGTCCCCCTAGCATTGCTTGACAACCGATGCTGGGTTGTGTTGACGTCCCCGTCACTTAGCGGTTCGGCAAAAAAGACCGATAGAATAAGTCCCGGGGTCGATTTGCTCAACTAAAGGCGGTGCTCAGCATGGCTGCAGTCAAATGACTGAAACAAGTAAAAGAGTAAAAGAGAGAGTAAGAGAGATGATGATGATGATAAATTCGAGAAGGTGGGAGGGGTGTTGAAAGCGAGAGTTTTGCGGGGTGGAGTGGGGGAGGGTACATATTGAATAACCCAAAAGATATATTTTTTTAATATAAAATAAATCAGGGGGGGGGGGAAAAAACATAATTACAAGTATACAAACAAACAAACAAACAAGCAAGCAAATGGTGTGTTAGTTGCGGAGCCAGGGCAGAGAATTCTGGCAATGATGAAGTATTCAATGAAAGGAAGTGAGTGGAATTATGAGCTGAGAACACAAGTGTACTGGGGGGGGGGGGGTGGAAGCGGGGGTGGCGATGGGTTGTTAGTGGTTCCAAGTTAATTAGATCAGTTGGGTGTATAGACCTTATACACTTACCAGGCTTTATTTATAGTCAAGATATATTATACACACTGGATAGAATAACATGAACGTCGCAGCAGAGAGAACAGTTATCAAAATATATGAAACAGAGTGGGGAGGTGTTCCTTTGTGTGTGTGTGTATGCATATATATGTGTTAGTGTGTGTGTGATTGTGTTTGTGTTAATTTGTGTATATTTGTTAAGGTATGTGTGTGTGTGTTGATTCTTGTGTAAATTTGAGTGTATATATGAATATGTGTATGAGCATGAGTGTAAGAGTGTGTGAGCATGCATGAGTATAAGTGTGTATACATGTGTGTATATGTGAGTGTGTGTGTATATGAGCGCGCATGTATATTAGCCGAACCGCTAAGTTATGGGGACAAACACACCAGCATCAGTTGTCAAGCAATGCTAGGGGGACAAACACACACACACATATATATACATATATACGACAGGCTTCTTTCAGTTTCCGTCTACCAAATCCACTCACAAAGCTTTGGTCGGCCTGAGGCTATAGTAGAAGACACTTGCTCAAGGTGCCATGTAGTGGGACTGAACCTGGAACCATGTGATTGGTAAACAAGCTACTTACCACACAGCCACTCCTGCGCCAAGTGGCTTCTTTTATACATCCAGACCAACCAATACTTTGTGAACGAATGTGGTAAATGGGAAGCTGTAGAAATATATCATCATCATCATCATCAACACTTTTCCATATTTGCATGGGTCAGGCAGAATTCACTGAGGCAGATTTTCTACAGCTGGATGGCCCCCTTCCTGTCACCAACCCTCACCTGCTTCCTAGCAAGGTAATATTTCTCGGTAACAAGACATGTTTTTCACAAAAGATTCCAAACAGACATTAGTATGACACTTGTTTACAATCATTACACAATATCAAAGCATGGGTGAGTGGGTGGGTGGGTAGGTAGGTTGGTAGGCAGGTGGGTAGGTAGATAGATATATATATATATAGATAGAGAGAGAGAGAGAGAGAGAGTTAGATAGATAGAAAAGTAGATAGATAGATAGATAGATAGAGAGAGAGAGAGAGATAGACAGACAGATAGATAGATAGATAGAAGTGGACGGACAACAGACAGACAGACAGACAGACAGACAGACAGACAGACAGACAGACAGAAGTAGACAGATAGATATAGAAAGAGAAGTGAATAGATATATAAATGGAAGTGGATGGATAGATAGATATCATCATTATCACCAAGGTGAAATATTGATAACTGTCGTTCTTGAATGGGATTAGAAGTTGTCGCACCTGTACATGATTTCCAGATGTTTTAACAACCAGTACTTTGAGAGTGTCATCCCCACTGCACTAAACCGCAGCGTACTGGTGAACAAGCAAAAACATAATGTCTAAAAATCACTAGTGCTGCATCTAATTGATAATTGAACTTAACCCTTCACCTGCATCGCCTTGGCAAGCCAGCAAATGGCTTTTCTTTTTTTTACACTATTTGTATATAGTCACAGACTGATGATTTGATTCAGGTACATGATGTTGATAGGCCACAAAAATAGCAAAATATTGATATCCATCACTTCTGAATGGGATTAGGGGTGAGTTGTCTCACCTGTCTTCTGGCATTCGTGTTTTAACACCCAGTGCTTTGAGGGAGTTGTCTCCACCCATGCTAAAGCACAGTGTACAGGCAAACAAACAAAATGCATACACTGAGTATATGTGTATATATATATATATATATACATATATATAGGCGCAGGAGTGGCTGTGTGGTAAGTAGCTTGCTAACCAGCCACATGGTTCCGGGTTCAGTCCCACTGCGTGGCATCTTGGGCAAGTGTCTTCTGCTATAGCCCCGGGCCGACCAATGCCTTGAGAGTGGACTTGGTAGACGGAAACTGAAAGAAGCCTGTCGTATATATATATATAATATATATATATATATATATATATGTGTGTGTGTGTGTATGTTTGTGTGTGTGTGTTTGTCCCCCTAGCATTGCTTGACAACCGATGCTGGTGTGTTTTTATGTCCCTGTTACTTAGCGGTTTGGCAAAAGAGGCCGATAGAATAAGTACTGGGTTACAAAAAGAATAAGTCCCGGGGTCGAGCTGCTCGATTAAAGGCGGTGCTCCAGCATGCCGTAGTCAAATGACTGAAACAAGTAAAAGAGTAAAAGATTATATATATATATATATATATATATATATATTATATATATATATATTCTAAATGCAAAGCCAGAAATCCGGAATCTGGAATTATCCAGCAATTTTTACTAGGTTATTTTGTCTTTTTGTCTTCTCTCCTTGTGCTATATGAACACTTAATGTGGTCTTAGAGTCAGATCCTGACTGCTATTTTCAGCATGGCGGTATCTCGTAGATACTCTAAGTTATAATTTTATATATACATATATATATAAACACACACAGGTTTTATATCATTATTGCAGTGAATGACAAGCATAAAAATGCCTGGCAGGAAATGTTTCTGCTAGTTTAATTAATGTAATAAGATAGTTTAATTAAAAAAAAAGAGAGAGAGAGAGAAATTAAGATACAATGATCAATGAAGTGGAATTGCTCCAAGTCAACAGAACCTAATAGACTGCTCCTGTAGTCTAGGTAGTATACGACTGAGAGGAGACTCTTGCTGTTCAGATCGCATAAGACAGACTGCAGATTCCTTTAGACTATAAAACAACAGAACTGAAAGCGTAAGACGAATACTGGTCCCGAGATTGGTTAAGGGTGTTATTGGTGGAGATAGAATAGCAGTGTTGGTATGGTTGTAGTAATGGTAATGCTCTGGTTGTTGGAATATGGTGTAGTAGTAGTAGTAGTAAAGGTGGTATTGGTTAATGGTAGATGTGACAGTTGTGTTGGTTAATGTTAAAAGTTGTAGGAGACACAACATCATCATCATCATCATTTAGCGTCCGCTTTCCATGCTAGCATGGGTTGGACGGTTCGACCGGGGATCTGGGAAGCCAGGAGGCTGCACCAGGCTCCAGTCTGATCTGGCAGTGTTTCTACAGCTGGATGCCCTTCCTAACGCCAACCACTCCGTGAGTGTAGTGGGTGCTTTTTACATGCCACTGGCACAGGTGCCAGGCAAGGCTGGCAATGGCCACGATCAGATTAGTGCTTTTTACATGCCACCGGCACTGAAGCCAGTCAAGGCGGAGCTAATTTCTTACCAAAGCAAAAGGTCAGAAATTTTGGTGAGAAGGATCAGTCAATTGTATCAATGAAGCCCAGTTCATGACTGGTACTTTAATTTATCGACCCTCACCCAAAAGAATAAAGTGCATTATCGACCTCAGCAGGATTTGAACTTGGAACATAAGGGCTACAACTTAATACTGCAAAACAGTTTCTTCAATGCTCTAACAATTTTGCTAATCAACCATCCCAGAGAGCTAACAATACAATATTGCAACTAATAAGTATTAAAAGTCATAGTTATCTAAATAGAACAGACCAAGCTGGAGCAGTGCATTAAAATTAAATTTCTCATTTTGTGAATAATATACCTATATGGATACCATCATCACCACTATCTATTTGCACACACACATCTTTAGATATATAATGTATTGTGTGTGTGTATGTGTGTGTGCATGTGTGTGTGCATGTGTGTGTGCATGTGTGTGTGTATGTGTGTATGTGTGTGTGTATGTGTGTGTGTGTGTATGTGTGTGTGTGTATGTGTGTGTGTATGTGTGTGTGTGTGTGTGTGTGTGTGTGATGTGTGTGTGCGTGTGTGTGTGTGTGTGTGTGTATGTGTGTGTATGTGTGTGTGTATGTGTGTGTGTGTGTGTGTGTGTGTGTGTGTATTTATACACATATCAGGCAGGTGTTTATTACTACAGCATAAAAAAAAAAAATAGAGAAAACATTACTAAGAGAAGAACATCAGAGAATTGCAGCCATGTGTGTGTGTGTGAATGTGTATATGTATTGAGGCTGTATGAATGAGTGTATGCAGGTGCATGTGTGTGACTGAGAATACATGTGTGTGTGTGTGTGACTGAGAATACATGTGTGTGTGTGTGTGTGTGTGTGTGTGTAATTCTTTAAATCATCAGTCATCATGGAAAAGAGTAATGCCAAAAAGAAAAACGATGATGATGACATCAATAATAATAATAACAACGATGATGCTGACAATAATAATAAACAATAATTGATCATCAGCTGCCATAACACATCATTTGAAGGAGGAGGAGGAGGAGGAAGAGTGGGGAGAGGTTGGGGGCTGGGTGGTTTCCTTCTTGCTCCAAGATTACTTTGGAAACAAAGAAAGCAAGCATCTGTGGTGTGTGTGGTGTGTGTGTGTGTAATGACAACTGAACTAAGTCCCCACCACCACCACCACCACCATTACTATGACTAGTCCCCCCCCCGCCCTCATAGCTACCTCACTGTGTAACACCACCACCAGCAGTACCAATACCACCACCACCACCGCAAATTACCACCTAAACCATTAAGCATCAGCTCTACCATATATACCACTGACACAACTAGCACCACCACCACCACCGTCATCATCATCTCCACTCGCCAAAACCATAATCAGTGTCATCGTTAGAACCACTACCAATAACAAGCAAAAAGGAGGAGGGGGGGCGACACCACCACCAACAACAACAACAGTATTAACATCATTATCATCATCAGCATCACCAAACACTACATCACACACTACATCAGATGAAATAAATACAACAAATGGTCTGTGAAATCACTACATTTATATAATATACACTCATGTTACAACCCAATAATATACACACAGGCGATATACAAATAAATACACAGCCTGTAACACACACATATATACATACACACATTTACACATACAAACGTGTGTGTGTGTGTAATCTATAAAGAACTGTATAAGGTTTCAGATTT
>NC_043012.1:8239921-8262421 GCF_006345805.1 Octopus sinensis
CAGTTGAGAATCACTGGTATAAAGGGTCCGTCATGATAATCCGTCTGTACCTGGACCATCTTACCTTTATTAATGAAATATCTTAAAATGAGAAAGGCACAGACAAAACTATGAGGTTAAGAAGTTTACTTTGTAACCATATGGCTTCAGGTTCAGACCCGCTATGTGATACCTCAGGCAAGTCTTCTACTATGGCTTCAGGCAGACCAAGGCCTCATGAGTGAATTTGGCAGACAGAAACTAAAAAAAAACCCTCCAGATATATGTGTGTGCCTTTGTCTTAACGTCCTGTGATGGCTGTAAGTGAATGTCATTCATTTCCAGTATTCAGTGAAAACATCAGACCATGAAGAAATATTACCTTGCTCGGAAACAAGTGAGAGTCGGTGACAGGAAGGGCATCTGGCCATAGAAAATCTGCCTCAATAAACTCTGTCTTACCCATGCAAGCATGGAAAAGTGGACATGAAAATGGTGCAAGAGTGGCTGTGTGGTAAGAAGCTTGCTTCCCAACCACATAGTTCTGGGTTCAGTCCCACTGCATGGTACCTTGGGCAAGTGTCTTCTACTATTGCCTCAGGCTGACCAAAGCCTTGTGAATGGATTTGGTAGACAGAAACTGAAAGAAGCCCGTCATATATTTTTGTGTGTGTGTGTGTATTTGTTCCCCACCTGCATCACTTAACAACTGATGTCGGTGTGTTTACGTCTCCGTAACGTAGCAGTTCAGCAAAAGAAAGCGATGGAATAAGTACTAGGTTTACAAAGAATAAGTCCTGGGGTCAATTTGTCCAACTAAAGGTGGTGCTCCGGCATGGCCACAGCCTAAAAGAAATTAAAATGATGAATACAACGAGTACCTTAAACGGAGAAAAAGCAAAAAGCTGTCTGTGGGGTTGTGTGCTTTACAAAAGATGCACGGTTCAAGTCCTACAAGCAGCTTTCTACCTTTCCCCTGATCAAAGGGTTTTTAATAATATAATTACCACCCTGTGCTAGCACCACATACAAAGCATTTGTACTGGTACCATGTATAAAGCACCGGTGCAGGCACCACATATAAAGTGCTCAGTACACTCAGTAAAATGGTTGGCATAAGTAAGGGCAACCAGCTGCAGAAACTATGCCGGAACAGACAACTGGAGCCTGGCACAACTCTCCGGCTTATCGCCTCCAGTCAAACTGTCCAACCCATGCCAGCATGGAAGATATACCTTAAATAATAATGATGATGATGGCGGAACAATGTTGCATAGAAACCAAACATGGAGGTTCAATGTTATAAGCACTACATCACAAAGAAGCCATTTAAAAAAAAAATCCATTTATATTTTATGCTAGAATTCTTCATGCGAGCAAAACCATTTATAGTTGAGGCTGCTATGTTGAGCAAAGCAGGAACTGCTGCTAATTCCCATAGCCATTCCTCAGTTGTAGCTGTAAGGTTGCAGACCCAATTAAGAAATTGTCATTATCAATTCCAGATAGCAAGTCTACAAGGAGGGGGACAAGCTATTGAGAAAGAAGAGTGATTAGTTTAGAAAGAGAGTTTTGTGAACTATTGAACATTGTAAAGAAAGGTCTGGCAGATGAGAGGAGAACTTTTGATAGAAATCAGGAGAGGTTAGAATCAAAGAAATTCTATCAACATAGATTCAAGAACTCACAAGAATTCTTCATCATAACAAGATTTATGGATAATGAAAGCATGGCTGAATCAAATATAAATGATGCTCTTTACATTGTTGTAGTTGTTGTTGTTATTTTTATTAAGACAGCAAGTTGGCAGAATCAGCTTTATGTTCTGAGTTCAAATTCCGCTAAGACTGACTTTGCCTTTCATACTTTCGGGGCCAACAAAATAAATACCAGTCAAGCACTGGAGTCAATGTAATCGACAAGCTCCCTTGCCCAAAAATTTGAAAACATTATTATTATTATTATTATTAAAATTTTTATTATTATTATTATTATTGTTGTTATTGAGACAGTTAGCCGGCAGAATCATTAGCAAGTTAGACAAAATGCTTAGCAACATTCCTTCTATCTCTACATTCCGAGTTCAAATTCCACTGAGGTCGACTTTGCTTTCATCCTTTTGGGGTCAGTGGGACATGGGGGAGAGGGCAATGCAATCAAGTGCAAAAAACTTCAGGCCTGGTGCCTGGAGTAAAAAGATTTACCATTACAATTATTAATGGTTTATGTTTGCAACCAAAATTGACTCCTGTTTTTAAGTGGTACTTTGGTATTTTACCAATTCCATAACACTATCTCAAGCACAAATTAACTGAAAACCTTGGAAAGTGGGTGGTGGTGATAGTGGTGAGGTAATCAAAGGAATGACCTAGAGGTCAATGACAGCACCAGATTGTGATAGGGAGAACCGACCGGTATTTATGCTGGATGCACGGAATACACTGAAGCTTAGCAGTGTGTCAGATGGATGTTATAGCAATATGGATATCCTCCATGTTATCCAAGTACAGTGTTCCTGAAAATCTTGCCATGTAACATGGAAGCCAATGACCCAAAAGTTTCAATATTATGGAAATCCACATTACAGCAAAATATGGAAGCATAGCTGCAGGCTTTTAAACCAAGGTCAAACCTGTTTAAATGAATCCTTAATTAAAGGTATTCCAACCATAGCAAACCTACTTTGTTAAGGGGTAAATAGAGTTATAATATCCAATATGTTTTGTCTATATATAATAGTGAGATGTGATGGGAGGGAGACATTGCTGCTATTTCTAGCAAGTCAAGTGATCTACTAGAACTAGAAGCTCCATGTAGTGGTCATATCTGGAAAGTAATTCATTTCACAATCACACACACAGATTCATGTACATAAACTAGAGTACATGCAAATACAATAAAACAACAATAAAATTTTGATTCCATAAATATGGTACCTACTTGATTCCATAAATATGGTACCTACATACATCTAGGTGGACTATGGTCACCACAGTATCTATCAAGATGGACTGCATGACTGTATGGTAGTCATACTGTCCATCTTGATAGATAACTACCACATGGTATCTATGAACAGCTACATGGACTGTGCAATCACATGGTATATATATATATATATATATATATACTCTCTTTTACTTTTTCACTTGTTTCAGTCATTTGACCGTGGCCATGCTGGAGCACTGCCTTTAGTTGAGCAAATCGACCCCCAGGACTTATTCTTTGTAAGCCTAGTACTTATTCTGTCAGTCTCTTTTGCCGAACTGCTAAGTTACGGGGACGTAAACACACCAGCATCGGTTGTCAAGCAATGTTAGGACAAACACAGACACACAAACATACACACACACATGCATATATATATACGACGGGCTTCTTTCAGTTTCCGTCTACCAAATCCACTCACAAGGCTTTGGTTGGCCCAAGGCTATAGTAGAAGACACATACCCAAGGTGCCAAGGTGTAAAACAATGTAATCTTCTCTTCAGGGAATAATATCAGTGATATCTTCGAAACATGTGTCAGAAGTAAAAGAATTTGAATTACACCTGCATTAAACTCTATATATATATATATATATATATATATATATATATTGTAGAATAAGAAATAAAAAGTCCATGGTACAGTATTATATATTTGAAAAAAATTAATAGAAATGGCTTTTTGATCATTTTTCCACTTTAATAATTAGATGTTTTATAAGTTATTAGATGTGTAACTTATAAACATCTAATCATTAAGGAGGGAAAAGTTATCAGAAAAGCTTTTTCTATTCATTTTTTTAAATATACATACACACACACATATATATATCCGACTCGTGGCCGATGCCAGCACCGCCTCGACTGGCTTCCGTGCCGGTGGCACATAAAATACACCAATCCGACCTTGGCCGTTGCCAGCCTCGCCTGGCACCTGTGCAGGTGGCACGTAAAAAGCACCCACTACACTCACGGAGTGGTTGGCATTAGGAAGGGCATCCAGCTGTAGAAACATTGCCAGATAAGACTGGAGCCTGGTGCAGCCTTCTGGCTTCCCAGATCCCCGGTCGAACCGTCCAACCCATGCTAGCATGGAGAACAGACGTTAAACGATGATGATGATGATATATATCACAAGGTGGTACTCCAGCATTGCCACAGTCCAATGACTGAAACAAATAAAAGAATAAGTATATGAAGCTGGCCTGTACTTACAACATCAAGGTGGATTATACCACCACATGGCATGTATAAACAGCCAGGTAGTCTGTATCACCACAGGTGATTACAACCAGGTGATCACCAGGGACAGAATGATATAATACAGTAACATAGGAGATGTGAACCAATGATCTCTTGGTGTGTAGACCAATAATTTAACAACTTGCTGCTATTGGGTTGATTTTTATACTGAACATTAGGTGAGAGAACACAGAAGAAGTGGTCTGAACAAAGGTAACAGGAGGGAGTGGATGCAACTAGTTTATTTTATTAAGAATTATAATTCTTGTTTACTAAGACTGGTGTAGTAATTCACACACACACACATTCCTGAGAGGCCAGAAAAAGCACTTCAAAGACACCTTAACTCTTTAGCATTCGGATTTCTCTGTTTATTTATTTGCGTTGATTTGAATTAGTCATGCATTACCTTGTAGGTTTGAAGTTTCAATGACGTGATTGAGTGATATTGTAGGGTAAGTGTGTGAGGCCAGATCTGGCTGATTTAAATGCTAAACGGTTAAAAGCTTCTCTAAGGGCCTTTAGCATCAGCCAGGTCACATGAAAGGAGATAGGTCAGAAGAGAAGCAGGTGATAATCAGCTGTCCACAAGGACATGCAAACCTGTAAAAAAAATGCTGCAACTGAGCAATGCAGGCCAGACAGAAAAACCAGCACCATCAAGTCTCCAACCACCAGCACCATTCTCTGTTCACACTGCCAGAGAGCTTCAGGGTATGGCTTCACCTGATAAGTCAGCAATGCTCCCACAAAGCTAAACCCCAATCCCAACTCCAGGATGACTAGAGTATCCTCATTGCTCCAACAGATAAATACCACATTCTGTATGTAAGGTTGTGGGTAAGATCTGTCAGAATATCTCTCTCTTGCCTCAGTAAGGGACAGATGATGGATATCTGGCAGATGGCCTATGGATAGGGAACAGACTGTAGATGGGCAATAGACAGGTCATGGGTCATGAACCGACAAAGAAGAGATGGACAACAAACTCTTGATGAATGAGGAACTGTGGATGACACCTGGGAAATGCAAGCACAAAGCTACCCTGTTCGACAAAACTGCACCAACAAAGGTGCGACCTCCTACAAACAGGACTACGCAAATCCAGAGTCAACTCATTGTCTTCAGTCACAACAGACCACTAGTGCCCGACCTGCAGCAGAGCCTTCTGAGCACACATTGGACTGACTGGCCACAGCTGGACACACCAAGCCCCGTCTTCTCCCATGTAATATCCTTGGTCACCACTGATAACAATGGACTAACTAATAATTATAATGGATGAACAATGGACCAGTGATGTGTTGCTTATCATTCTGATCAAATCCATCATCCTCGTCACCATTTAAAGTCCATTTTCCATGTTGGCATGGGCTGGACAGTTTGACAGGAGCTGACCAGCTGAAGAGCTGCCCAGGTTCCATTTCTGCTTTGGCATGGTTTCTGTGGCTGGATGCCCTTCCTAATGCCAACCACTTCACAGGGTGTACTGGGAGCTTTTACGCAGCACCAGCATAGTTGCTTTTATGTGGCGCAGACATGGGTGCTTTTTATTATGACACCAGCACCCACAAGCCCACAAAATTAGGATCACTCAGCTGTAGAGGGAGTAGGGGACATGCCTGTATGTAAAGACAACCACAATTTTACTTGGCTTCACGTGGCTTCTCAAGCACAGCAAACTGCCACAAGTCTCGGTCCTTTGTCATCCCCTTTTTGAGGCCCAACATCTTAAGATCTTTTCTCACCACTTCGTCCCATATCTTCTGGAGTCTATTCCTTCCACACGTTCCCTCCACAATTAGAGACTGGAACTTTTTGATGCAGCAGTCCTAAGGGGTAGAAAGGGCTCCTTAGCCGTAGTGAAGGCAATCTATCGAGGGAGATAACCTTACAATAAATCACTCGGTCCGTAGCTTAGAAATACTGGGTTGACGTCCAGCGGGAACAGCTTTGTTTCATGGAGGAGGAAAGATCTTCTTCAGTACTTGGTTGTACAATGCTTTCCAATGTGTGTAGTAGTGGCATGTGCACACATTATAAGCCATTTGAAAAGACTATGGAATTTAGTCTCGACCACGGTCGAACAGTGATGATGATGTGAGTCCTCATCCATACGCATTACATGACCAAAGCAATGTAGTCTTCTCTCCTGGACACTACATTTGATGCTATAGATATACCCAGCTTGTGTGACATAATATACTCAGTCGTTACCCATTACATAAGAATAACAACCAAAATACATGGAACTAAAGACAAACAAAAGATTAAAGGCAAGAAACATAAAAAGACCTCAGGTGGAGGTGACAAAATGGTGGTTAACCCTTTAGCATTTAAACCGGCCATATCCGGCCAAAAGTATTCTTGCTTGTTTTATGTTCAAACTGGCCATATCTGGTCTCTCACACCAACCCTACAATATCGTTTTAAAAACTAACAGCTACCTCATCAAAATCTCATAGCTCCAAGATAATGCCTGATTAGTTCAAAACAATGTGGATGAAAAAGCATTAGTTTTGGCAGAATAATGTGAACACTAAAGGGTTAAAGAAAAAGAAAAATCAAGGCTGATGGAATAGAATGGCATGATCAATTGAGGCCACAAGTTGTTGGGCATTTAACATATAAGATGATGTCCGATTTAGACTGGAACTGGTTCTCCATACAGCAAATAATGCCCAAAACAAGTTAACTTGGTAAAACACTTGTTTGAAACAACAAAGTAGATTCTTGAACTTCTCGGTATGTATAGCAGTTCGGAACCAATCACACACACACACACACACACACACTCAGGTATTTATGACAACAAGAAGTGAAAATATTTACAAACTTTAAAAAAAAAAAGAAGCAGAAAACGGTTTTAAGACTCTAGAATAAAAGTTCATGATCACTTTTACGACATCTGTATTGAAACATATGATGATAATAATTATAATAATAATAATGATAATAAACAATAACAACAAAGGCTAAAAAAAAGTAGCTTGTGTGACAAGACTCCAGTGTTTCATTTTCGAGCCTTATTCTCTTTGTCATAGGCATGTGTTAACATTAGTGTAGGAGAAGATATATATATATACATGTACTCAAACACACACATGCTAACGTTAGTGTACAAGAAGATATTATATATATATATATATATATAATATATATATACACACACACACACATCAGAGGGAACAAAAGATTTTAAAAAATAAAGCACTTGCACTATTAATAGATGCTATTTTAAATCTGACAACATAATTAGCTATCTAATGGCTGTTAGTATATTACTAAGAGCACTTGAGATACTATGTATAACTCTATGTAACATTGTTTGTAGCAAAACCACTATATTCAAGTAGCTGATGCCACTTGAGTAACACACTCTCTCGCACACACACCACTCAAATAATATATATTTGAGTATGGGTTTGTAGTATGATATAAAAAAAACAATTAGTAAATGGATAAGTAATTACCTTTTCGACTTTTATCTTCTTCATAGGTAGTCCAAATCCATCCTCAACTTTGGCATTAAATTCATACGGATCTGGTGTAGGATTTTCCTTTTTAAGATGGGGCACATCTCCCCCTCGTGGTTCCAACACTGGATTATAAATGGTAGATGTATCCAACCCATTGCTGATAACAGCAGCTGATGACGACGGGTTATTGTTTCCATTGGAAACGCAACAGTCAGCACCGGAAGACGGAGCAGGACAGGAAGTAGATGATGACGACGAACAAGGTGTTGACGAAGAAGATGACGACGACAACGACGATGATGAAGGTGGTGGTGGTGGTGGTGGTGGCGGTGGACAAGAAATGGATGATGCTGACGACAATGATGATGATGATGCTGTAGATGTGGAATTAGTTGTAGCCGAACTAGAACTAGTTGATGACGATGATGATGATGATGTCGATGATGACGATGATGATGATGATGATGTAGATGATGTGCCTGAAGCACTGGACTTGGTCTTGTCTTTCATCTTCTCCTTCTTGTGGGACCCTTTCATTTTGGGTGACTTCTCCTGTTTACTACTGTTATTGTTATTGTTGTTGCTGTTGCTGTTGTTGCTGTCACCACCAGGAGACGGTTTCATCTTGTCGGCGAGCAGCAGAACACCATTGGTGCCGCCGCCACTGGCCACCACCACGCTGCTACAAGAGGCACTACAAGCCGGCCCCGACGCTGCCCCGCTAGTAGTAGCGGCAACAGCATTGCCGCCACCACCGCCGCCGCCCCCTCCGGAGCCGCCCGGCACGCCTGCGTCACTAACCGACGAGGCGGGACCCACGGAGGACGACCCTCCCGTCGTACCACCGCCTCCGCCAGACGAAGTCACGCCGCCTCCGCCGCCACCTCCACCACCACTACTGCCACTGCCACCACCTCCGCCGCCAGGGGTCGATGCTACACACTTTCCAGAATCTGGTTTTACAATTTCATGTTTCGGTTCAGCCTTGTTATTTGCTCCACTCACGTTTTTCCTCTTTATCTTCATCTTTAGCCCTTTATCTACAGTTGCTTGGTGCTCGATATTGCTATTCATTTTAGCCCAGGGCCTTTACAGCACAAACTCTCTACCTGAACGATGTCTGGCTGGGCAGTCACTTTAGGACTTTTGAAATTCCTTTTTTCTTTTTTTTCTTTTTTAATCTTATTTTTTATAGACTTATTTATTTACTACAGCACTGGGCAAACCGCACCCAGCAAACTGCTCTTCACACATTCACACACACTCACACAAATGTATGTAACAAACATACAGACATATATATATACACATATATATATCTATGTATAGTATTTCTTTTGCACGTGTGTGTGTGTGTATATACACGTACATGCATACATACACACTCACACGCACACACTCACATGCACACACTCACTCACTCACACACTCACACCACACGCACGCACAATACAAGGCTGATAGAATACTTTCCTTTTGCAACACACCCCAATCACACACATTCACACATACCTCTAGATATACATATACACTCTAACATGTATATATGTACACACACACATATATATATTTATATATATATATATATCTATATATCTATTCTATATCAAGTGAGTAAATATATATTCGTCGTATACATCCGGATTAGGAGTAGTGTCGGATTCTTCCCCGTTTGTTCGGTAATCCTTTGGTTGGCGTGAGTAAAAAAGTATAGTAAATAATCCTTGATTGTGTGAAAAATACTTCTGACTGTCATGTGTATGTGTGTATAATAGATATACATATATAATATATAAATATATAGAGATATACGTGCGTCTAGATATATACAGTATATATATACAATATATATATGTACATATATAATATATATTATATATATATCATATATATGTATATACACACATAACAATGAAGGAAGCTGGTAGGTGATCGTTCACAGAATGAGAGAAGGGTGTCGGAAATGATCTAGCTGTATTGAGAATGGCAGTACTGTTGCCGCAACTATTTTTGCTGCTATTACTGAGTAAGCAGGCTGTATAAGATCCATGGTTAACTAACTGGTTAATTCACTTAACCTTGGCTAGCCACATAACATATATAACAATATATAATATAATATATTTATATATATATTTACAAGGCCTTTTTAAGTTCAGGCCACTGGTGAAAACACTAATATTATAAGAATTTTTTTCAGTCTCTCTCTCTCTGTCTCTCTTGTGGGTGTGTGAGTTTCTTCTCTCTTCTATGTATTATCACCGTCTTTTCTCTCACGTTAGATCCAGTAGCCTGAGTCTCTCTTTTCTCTTCTTGTCTCTGTTTGTGAGGATCTGTGAAAAAATGGAAAAAAGAGAAAACAGAAAGATAGAATTAAATCTCTTTCAGGGTTAACATACTCTTTACTCTTTTACTTGTTTCAGTCATTTGACTGCGGCCATGCTGGAGCACCGCCTTTAGTCGAGCAATCGACCCCGGGACTTATTCTTTGTAAGCCCAGTACTTATTCTATCGGTCTCTTGTGCCGAACCGCTAAGTGACGGGGACGTAAACACACCAGCATCGGTTGTCAAGCGATGGTGGGGGGACAAACAGACACAAACATATACACACACACACACACATATATACATATATACGACAGGCTTCTTTCAGTTTCCGTCTACCAAATCCACTCACAAGGTATTGGTCGGCCCGAGGCTATAATAGAAGACACTTGCCCAAGATGCCACGCAGTGGAACTGAACCCGGAACCATGTGGTTGGTAAGCAAGCTACTTACCACACAGCCACTCCTGCGCCTAACATGTAGAAAACTTTTTTAAAAAATATACCTCCTTTGAATATGATAATATAACATCCATCCCATTTTCATTTATTATTATTTATTTATTTATTTATTTATTTATTGAGAGAGTGGTAAGGGATGAGAGCCACAACTTCCCAATAAACATGACAGCAGATCTTCAGATGCTGAGAGAAGAAATGCTAGAGAGAGACAGAAGATAGGAAATGGTAAAGCACTGGGACAGAATTACAGTCACTTTTCACACATGGATTTTAATCCACACACACACACACACACACACACACACACAAAAGCTAACTGCACTCTCATAATCACACATACAGCAGTATATGTTAATTACAATAGCTAATTTAACTTTCTCTCTCTCTCTCTCTCTCACACACACACACACACACACACACACACATTTGCAAACCCTGTTGCTTGCACACTTCTTCCTTTCTATCCTTCTCTCTCTCTCTCTCTCCTTCCATCTAGTTATGCACCCCCCCCCCACTTCTCTCTTATCTATATACCTCTCTTTCCATCTATCTATTCTCTCTCTATCTCTGTTATCTACACACTCTTTCCATATCTCTGCCCCATTCTCCCTCCCTATTACCTATAAGCTTTCTCTCCTTCCCTCTATCTACTCCTTCTCTCTTATCTACATGTCTCCTTCTACACCCCTCCTATCTCTCCCTCACTTTCTCTGTCTCTCTCTCTCTCTCTCTCATGTTTTCTACATTCTCTCTTCTCTTCCAGAAAATATTCTCACTATACATGTACAACAAAAATAATCTAACAGTCATATCTGCACACACACACTGCCAGTCACGTATACAACACAGAACCAATGGAGATATTTAGATGTTGCTTATATAAAACTTTACTACCAATCCCACCCACAATACACACATTACACTCATACATATGCACAGCATCCCATATATATATATATATATATATATATATATATGCATACACACATATACACAGAATGTATGCATATATCTATGTAAAAATGTATGCCTGTATGTGAGGGTATGAGGGTGTGTAGCTACATGTATGCCTGTTCATCTGCATGTGTAAATGTGACAATATGTGCGTATATACGTTTGTGTATGTGTGTGTGTATATATATATATATATATATATATATGTATTATACATACATATACACAGATACACACACACACATATATATATACAGATACATACACACACACACACACTCTTATCAGCTGTGTGTATTCCAAGACATTGGTAGGTGTGATGTTGTGGTGTTTATGCCTTTATACTCAAACCATGACATCATTGAATCATTTATTCATTAACGAGTAAATTAACCATGGCCTTTCATTCTACCCCTTTTTATCATTTAACATCAACAGCCTTTGAACTGTCTAACCATAGACCAACTACCTACACACCTATTTACCCCTCTGTTTATCCATGTCCCTAACTATCTACCTATCCATCTATCTACCTTTCAAATCTACCCATCCAATCTACCCACATACCTCTCTATTCATCTATCTATATATTTATCTCCCCCATCAACATATCTCTATCTATCTACCTACATATAAACCAGTTTATCTAGCTATCCAGTTAGTTATTATTTACCTACCTATTCATCCATCAACCATCATCATCATCTAAATCCATATCATTCTATCTTCCTGTGTATCCATCTATCTCTCTCTCTGTCCATCTATCTATCAATGTCACTATCTACTTATTTATCTATCTCTCTACCATGTATTTCTCCATCTCTCCCTTCCTATCTATCCATCTATCTACCTATTGATCTACCTACCTTCATATCTAGCTAACTACCAACCAACGAACGTATCTAGCTATCTTAGTTAGCAAGCAACCTATCTACCTACCTACCTACATACCTATGGATCTATCAATCCACTTACCTATGTACACCTACCTACCTTCCTACCTCCCTATTTACAATCATCAAACAAGAAAATGCTGAAACTGCAGAATCAGAAGACATTGAAGATAGGAAGGAAGGAAGGAAGAAAGGAAAGAATGAAAGGAAGGAAACGAACAGATCCATGGGGCCAGATTTAACACCAACAGCAGCAATCTCTCATTATACAGACCCACCATCACCACTACCACCACCACCTCTGCTATCACCACCACTACTACTACCACTACTGTAATGTATGTATTACATTGCACTGACAAACCAACACAGTAACACAATCATGTGTCAGGTCCGTACAGAATAGAGGTGGGAGGAGGATATCTTACACACTCACACACAGAGCATAGCTGAGTGTGTGTGTGTGTGTGGTGCGTGTGTGTGTGTGCGCGCGTGCGAGTTCTTCACTCTCAGTATATACACATGCCTGAGAGAGACACATCCTCCTCCCACAGACATTTTAGCTGTATGAGTGAGTGAGTAAGAGAGAGAGAGAGGGGGGAGGGGCAAGAATACACAGCTACAGTCCGTGTGTGTGTGTGTGTGTGTGTAGTGGAGAGGCATACACACAGACACACACACACACACAGCTCTACTGTGTGTGCAAAAGAAGTGGGGCGGAATCGGAAAGACATTTGAACTGATAGTATTCAAGTATTATAATTATATGGGATAAGTGTCTACATACACCCATATCCAAATATACACTATACGTACACACACATACACAGCACACACTCACACACACACACACACACACAAACAGTAAACACACATACACTAACACAGAAAAGCACTACAAAATTATTTAGTCATAAAGAAGGTGTAAGCACACATTATGTGTCTATGTGTGTGTGTATAAAAACATATACAGACATATATATATTCATATATACATATGCATATATACACACACGCCTTTGTATGTATATATATACATACATGTCTGTATATATGTATATATGCACACACACATAGCTTTGTGTGTGTGTGTCTATATGCCTGCATATATATATATATATATGATGATGATTGTGTGTGTGTGTGTGTGTGTGTCTTTGTTAGTGTATGTCTGTGTGTAAATGTATATATATATATACATTTACACACACACAGACATACACCAACAAAGACACACACACACACAATCATCACCATCACCATAACCATCATCATGTGTTCCTATTTCAAAAAAATCAGGGACAACCAGAGTTTCAAGTAAAAGAGAAAAATCCATGAAGTGGAATGGGCCTATATTAATTAATTAATTAACGAACTAATTAAACAACACAAGACTGGTCCTGTTTCCTTCACTTCCAGAATCTGTCTGAGAGATAAAAGTCTGAAGCGGAGGGAAACAGGTCTAACCTTGTAATATAAAACTCATTTACACACACACACACAAATATATACACCTAGATACATACAGAGTGAATAAATGCACACACACACACACACACATATATATATATATATACACAAACACATATATGTATATATATATATACCACATATATATTTTTTAATGTGTGTGTGTGTGTATCAATAGCAAGAGATAAGAAGGAAAGTACAGCTTGATAAATGTCTGACTGATGCTGAACGACTTACAACAGCCATACCTAGCTCTATTATCATCATCATCATCATCATCGCCATCACTGACATCATCATTACCATTATATTATGTTATGTTCCTCACATGCTCTTCACTTCTCTGTCATTCCTCCCACTACAGATTCATCTCTCTCTCTCTCTCTTGTTACGTGCGCACGTGTGTGCACGTTTTTCATAGTATGTGTGTGTGTGTGTGGTGTAGAAAGAGAGATGATATCAAAATAGACTGATAGTTTAAACGGCTGGTGTAAAGGAAAAGTGGTGGCGGTGGTGGAGAAGGAGCGTATAGCAATGATATCAAGTGAAGATGTTGAAGTGTTGTGCATGCAGAATAATTTACAGGACAGGATTTCTAACCCGAGGGGGAGAAAGAGAGAGAAATAGGGAAAGAGAAGATAATCAGAGAGAAAGATGGAGAGTGAGGAGAGGCAGATATGTAAAGAGAGAGAGAGAGAGAGAATAGACAGTAAGGGAGAAAGAGTTAAAATGAGATGAGAGACAGACAGACAGACAGAAAAATAGGGAGAGAGGAGAGACAAATAGACTGAGAGGTAGAGGGAAGGGAGAGAGAGGAGAGAGAGAAGTAGAGAGAGAAACACAGTTAGGGAGAAAGTGAAAGAGAGAGAGAGGAGAGAGACAGACAGAAGAATAGAGAGAGACAAACAGACAGAAAGATAGGGAGAGAGGAGAGACATATAGGCAGAGAGATCAAGCGAGAGAGAGGGAAAGATAGGGGTAGGAGAGAAGGGGAGAGAGGTAGGGATGGAAGGAGTGACAGATAGGTAGAGAGGGGAGAGGTAGAGAGAGGGAGAGGTAGAGAGAGGTGAGAGGGGGAGAGAGAGTAGAGAGAGAAACAGACAATAAGGGAGAAAGTGTGAAAGAGAGACATAAAGAGAGGAAAAGGCAAGAGAGCAAGAGTGAGGGTGAGAGGGAAGGAGAGACAAGGCCACATATTCCATGGGGTAGGTGAAGGAGAGGCCGTTAAATCCACCCAGTACTTAATTCTTTAATTTCCTCTTCCCACATGCAAACAACCCCAACAAGCACCAACACCGACCCCACCGCCAGAACAATGAAATGCTACATTGGCCTCAATGAGGTTTGAACCCACGGTATAGTAATTGGTTGTAAAAAACTGAAAAGACATCCAATCCATTCTGTGTTTCTATGACGGAGTTTAAAACACTGACTCATATACATTGTAACAATATATAATGTACACTAATGACTACAATTATATAGAATATATAATTACTATATACACACACACCAAACAGGCCGGATTCAATTGCTGAATTGGTGGAACGGAGGACTAGATTGTTCTATTCTTTTATTCATTTACTTGTTTCTGTTGATGGACTCTTGGTCATGCTAGGGCACTACCTTGAAGAATTTTAGCTGAATGCATGAACCCCGGGACTTATTCTAAGCC
The DNA here is from genome assembly GCF_006345805.1 of Octopus sinensis. Lineage (NCBI taxonomy): Eukaryota > Metazoa > Mollusca > Cephalopoda > Octopoda > Octopodidae > Octopus > Octopus sinensis. The sequence continues at coordinate 8,255,390 of NC_043012.1, forward strand.
TGATGCTCTCTTTTTGCCAAACTGCTAAGTGATGGGAGATATAAACCAACCATCAAGCAGTGGTGGGGAACAAACACACACGCACAGATATTTAGATACATACACATATACACACACATTCACATACATACAAATACACACACACACACACACACACACACACACGTGTGTGCATGTGCGTATGTACACAATGAGTTTCTTTCAGCTTCCGTCTACCAAATCCACTCACAAGGCTTTGGTCAGCTAAGGGCTATAGCAGAAGACACTTGCCCAGGGTACCACTTAGCAGGACTGAAACCAGAACCATGTGATTAGGAAACAAACTTCTTATCACACAGCCATGCTTTGCAGGGTTTACTTTTGTCACAGTACACAGCAAGTTCAAATCCCACCTACAGTGTGTTTGTATATTCGTTTTGCTACTTTAAGCATGTCTCTCGGAGAGGGATCACTCTGATACAAAACCAGAAAAGCAAGGAATGGCTCTGAACATTTTGAGGAGTTTTTTGACTGTGCTTCAGATCATGGCAGCCCCAAGTTCCTATGCGTGCGACCCATATTGGCACTGGATAATCTTGCCCCGAGTTGTCTCTGGAACATATCAGCAAGGTGGAAAGGGTTTGTGCAAGCCTTATTGGACATGAAATTTTCAAGTTGAGCAATCACCAATGAGGCAACTCTCCGATGTCTGGTCGAGTAGGAGGGCACTACAGCAAGCATGAAAACAACAGGTGAGAACTCAGGTGAAGTTGACAAGTGAAATAACCTCATGCACTGGCATTTGGCATGAATTGATCAGTGATGGTCTCACGAGTGGACACCAATGATCATCATGAGTGTGTGTGTGTGTGTGTGTATGTAATATATATATATTTATTACACACACACACACACACACACACACACAGTTGATGCCATTTTCTTTGTTGCAAAACAATTACCATCATACTCTTTTACTCGTTTCAGTCACTTGACTGCAGCCATACTGGAGCACCGCCTGTAGTCGAGCAAATGCACCCCAGGACTTATTCTTTGTAAGCCTAGTACTTATTCTATTGGTCTCTTTTGCCGAACCGCTAAGTTACAGGGACGTAAACACACCAGCATCAAGCGACACAAACACACACACACACACATATATATATATATATATATATATATATATATATATATATATATATATATATATATATTATATATATATATATATATATATATATATATAGTTAATCCAAACAAGAAAGCACAAAAAACACAACAACGCGAGGACGTGGAACAAATATAGTATTATTGGATGCTCAGGAAAGAAGGAGGGTTTAACGTTTCGAGCGGAGCTCTTCGTCGGAAACATAGGAGAAGGAAAGATCCAGAGAAGGGAAGACAGAGGAAAAAAATCGTCAACAGTACACATGAGGTCACATTTTGAAAAATATATATATACATATATACGACGGGTTTCTTTCAGTTTCCATCTACCAAATCCACTCACAAGGCTTTGGTCGGCCCGATGCTATAGTAGAAGACACTTGCCCAAGGTGCCACGCAGTGGAACTGAACCCGGAACCATGTGGTTGGTAAGCAAGCTACTTACTACACAGCCACTACTGCGCCTAGGGTGGTAAGCTAGCAGAATCATTAATATGCCAAATGAAATGAAAATGGCAAGCTGGCAGAATCGTTAGCACATCAAGCAAAATGCTTGGCAGCATTTCAACCACCTTTACATTCTGAGTTCAAATTCTGCTGAGGTCGACTTTGCCTTTCATCCTTTTGAGGTCAACAAATTAAGTAAGTACCAGTGAAACACTGGGGGGTTAAATGTAATTGACTAGTTCCTTCCCACAAAATTTCAGGCCTTGTGCCTTTAGTAGAAAGGATTATTATTACTATTATTGCAGTGAGCTGGCAGAATTGTTATCACACCAGGTGAAATGCTTAGAGGCATTTCATCTGCCCTTACGTTCCGAGTTCAAATTCCACTGAGGTCAGCTTTACCTTTCATCTTTACAGGGTCGATGAAATAAGTACCAGTTACGCAATGGGGTCGATGTAATTGACTTGTCCCCCCCCCCACAATTTCAGGGTTGTGCCTACAGTAGAAAGGATCATTATTATTATTATTATTATTATTATTAGTGTAGTGGATTGATATCATTAAATCATTGGATGCAGTATTTGTTCAGACTCTTTAGGGTGTGAGTTCAAACGCAACCAAAGTCAGCTTTAATTTTCATTTAATTTTAATTTTCTGATAAACTAAAATATAAGCTCACTGCTGGAGTTGATATAATTAATTAACACTCATTAACTTTCTGACCTTGTGGCTCTGTTCGATACAATTATAAACCCCATCTTGGTAAGGTGCTGTTAAAAAAGAAGCAACTAGAAATTTCATCATTGTTTTAACATCCACTTTTCCATGCCTGCATGGGTCAGACGGAATGTGTGGCAGCAGATTTTCTTCGACTGGATGCCTTTTCTGTCACTAACCTTCCTTATGGCTAGACATGTTTTCCACTGAAAACTGCAAATGAACAGCATAACTTGTGAGACCGTGACACATGTTTACAGTTATCATATCATGTCAAGACAAAGGTACACAAACACATACGCACAATAGACTTCTTTCAGTTTCCATCTATGAAATCCACTCAAAAAGTAACGGTCAGCCCAAAGGGTACAACAAAAGATACCCACCCAAGGTAACACACAATGAAACTGAACCGGAGATCCTATAGCTAGGAAGCAAGCTTTTTAACCACACAGTTACACCTGTGCTTACATTAAATACTGCTAAGGTAGGAAGCTGGCAGAAGTATTAGCATTCTGAGTTCAAATTCTGCCAAGGTCGACTTTGTTTTCCATCCTTTCAGGGTTGATAAATTAAGTACCAGTGAAACACTGGGGGTCGATGTAATTGACTAGTTCCTTCCCACCAAGTTTCAGGCCTTGTGCCTATAACAGAAAGGAATTATTAGCATGTCCAGCAAAATGCTTAACAGCATTTCATCTGTCTTTAAGGTCCAGGTTCAAAGTCCACCATAGTCAACTTTGCCTTTTGTCACTTTCAGGGCCAATAAAATTAATACCATTTAAGCACTGGATTCGATGTAATTGACTAAAACCTGCCCCAAAACTTGCTGGCCTTGTGCCAAAGTATGAAACTAAGTTCTGCTGAACAAACAGGTGCTAATTAGGTGGCAAATTAAGAATATAACACCTTTCATCTTTACCAGTTTTTTTTTGAGAGGTATGCCTCCTTGCAAGGCCTTAGTGACCAATGGGATGAAGGGAAAAGTGTCTCCTCAAACCAGAAAGCTGGTCTCCACTGAAGATACCTAAGTCCCCAGGTTGTGTTAAACCAAGCAATCAATCAAAACAGGTTTATTGTCCAAGTAAGTCATGGCAGGATTTGAATTCAGAATCCAAAGAGCTGAAACAGATACCATAAGGCACCAAGTAACAAGTTTAAAGTTCTTACAGTTCTGCCAAGCCAGCCACCACCCTAGATTCTTCATTTTTTTTCTTTTTCTCTTTATTATTGATTTTGAAATGATGAAAGGCAAAGTTGAACTTGGTGTGACTTGAGTGTGCAGTGAGACGGAACAAAGGCTATGAGGCATTATATACGTTTGAATGACTGCTTAGTCAGTGTCTAATAATGCATAAAGACAATATATTTATGTATGTCTGTATATATATATATATATATATATATATATATATTTGCTGTCTATATATACACGCATATATAAAAAGTACTAGCACTGAAGGCAAGTAAAAAAAAAAAAAACACCCAATACACTCTGTAAACTCTAAAGTGGTTGGTATTAGGAAGGGCATCCAGCTGTAGAAATCATGCCACAACAGACAACTGGAGCCTGCTCCTGTCAAAAGGCCCATCCCGTGCCAGTATGTAAAATGGACATTAAATGCTGATTCATGCATTTAACTTCTTTCAGAGATATATACAATTACACATACATATATACCTAACCCATTCCAGCTTCAAACGCAAACATTGAATGATATATATATATATATATATATATATATATATATATATATATATATATATACACATATATATATATATACAGATATATATATATATTATATATATATATATATACAGATATATATATATATATATTACACACACACACACTATATATATATATATATATATATACACACACACACACACACATATATATATATATTAACATTCACTGATGACTTATTGATAAATGTATGTATGTGTGTATATATATATATGGAATCGGAATTACATTTCCTGCCAATCAAAATGGGTTTTACCATTTCCATTTCCTTAATTTCACTAACAAAGTTTCGATCAAGCAGAGGCTACAGCAAAAGCCCCCAGCTGGAGATCCAATAAAGTAGGATCAAACCGAAAGACCCTCTGAGTGCAAAATGAACCACTAGACCATTAGGACACGCACACACATACACACAAGAGGCTCTTAACAATTCATTCTTCACACAGAGTTATGCTTGTGGCACATATACTGAAGTGCCTGCTCTGTGTATATGTATATATGTATTTATGTAATTGCACTGAGAGTGTTTAAGTGTGTCTAGTACACACAGGGTACAAAGTTCAGTAAATTTCCTTTAATCTGTGTCTGTTGCACACACACATACACACACACTATACATATATGGAGAAAGAGAGAGAGAGAGAGAGAGAGAGAGAGAGAGAATCAGTGTGTGTGTGTGTGTATGTGTATATATATATATATATATATATGTGAGTGTGTGTCTCAATATATATTATTTAAAACAGTTTAATTTGGTTTCCCTGCTACTTCAGGTTTTGCAGGCTCCTCCTAATGAAGCCAGACTCCTTAAGGCTTCTGGAATAACCGAATGGGACCTCTCCATGTGCCAGTACACCACATCCGATAGTTTGAGAAGCACTGTGTTACAGGATTTGCTACAATCTGGATATTTCAACATGCAGGACATCAGGATAGACAATGTACTGAACTTATAATACACTGGAGCAACTTAAAGTTGTCATTGGTCATATGCTGTAAGTATGCACACACATACATATATATGCACAGACATGGATTTGTGGTAAGAAGCTTGCTTCCCAAACCACATGGCTCCAAGTTCAGTCCCTCTGTGTGACACCTCAGGCACGTGACTTCTATTTCTGCCTTGGGCTGACCAAAGCCTTTTGTGTGGATTGTGGATTTCGTAGACGGAAACTGAAAGAAGCCAGTCATATATAAATGCATATATCTGTGTGTGTGTGTCTTTGTATCTCTGTTTGTCCCCCATTCATCACCAGTGTTGGTGTAACTTAGCAAAAGAGACCAATAAGAATAAGTACTAAGCTTAAAATTTAAGTCCTAGGGTCAATTTGTTTGACTAAAATCCTCCATGGCAGTGCAACAGCATGGCCACAGTCAAATGACTGAAGCAAATCAATAAATATATATATATAAGGTGATGCTGAAAAGTTCCTGGTTTTAAGGGTATCATGAAAGGCCTGATTGGAAGCCCAACCCCCCAAGTTCTTTTACAGGGATTCGATAAACTGAAGGACCACTGCAATAAGTGTGTGAACCTTTGAGAGTAATATGTTGAATAATATCATAATTAACTGATCCAGAAATTCCAAACCTGAAACTACAGCCAAGAAGACAAGCCTCGTCCAGGAAGATCTGTAGAGCTCGATGAGGATGTCCTGCAAACCCTGGTGGAACAAAATCCTATCCTAAGTGCTGAGGAACTAGCAGAGAAGCGTGGATTTGGTCTTTCAACCATTCATCGACACCTGCAAGCCATCGGAAAAGTCAGCAAATTGGGTCAGTGGGTTCCTCACAAACTTTCCGAGTCTAATCATGGAGAGAGAGTGAATGTGTGCTCTTCTTTGCTGTCATGTCTCACGAACGGACCTTTTTTTAGACCGAATAGAGACTGGTGACGAGAAATGGGTTCTCTATAAAAATGACAAATGCCCAAATCAGAGAATAGGGAAAGGAGTAACATCAGCAACCCAGGCTAAAGAAGGTCTTCACCCATATAAGGTGTAGTTATCTGTTTGGTGGAATATGAAAGGTTTAGTCCACTCTGAAATTTTAAACCCAAAACCAAACAATAACAAAGGAGAGCTACTGTGAGCAGCTTGAGTGGCTTAAGTCAGCGCTAGAAGAAAAATGACCATCTTTGGTTTCAAGACAAAAGATGTTCTGCCATCAAGACAATGCTCAGCCACAAACAGCAAGGATGACATTCCAAAGGCTGGAGCAGTTTGAATGGGAAATGATGCCGCAACCACCATATTCATCGGATATTGCCCCATCTGATTATCATTTATTCCGCAGTCTTCAAAATCATTTGAACAGGAAAAATATGAATTCTGTAGACAAGACTAGAACAGTACTGGAGGAGTAGTTTTTGTCATGGACAAGTGAATTTTGAGAGAGAGGGCTTGCAATTCTACCAGATAGATGAAAGAGCATTGTAGAAAATGAAGGAAGGTAAATTTTAGATGCACTTTGTTTACCTTAATTTTGAAAAATAAAACTATAAAAAAATTGCACTATTTATGGGATGACCCAATATACACACATACAGATGGATGCATATATATATATATACATACACACACACGCATGTAGATGAGTGCATATATTTATACATAGGTACCCAGTCTAATATAAACTGTAGATCCAAGCCAGAGATGGTTCTAAGTATGTATAAAAGAAGAACACAAGTGTGTTCTTTTCTTTTATATACACACCTATCAAAATACCACTCAACATCTGTTTACCATGCTGGCATGGGTTGGACAGTTTCACAAGATCCAATGAAATGGATAGCTGCATCAGGCCCCGATGTCCGTCTTGGCCTGGCTTTGACAGCTGGATGCCCTTCCTAACAGCAGCCACTTCACAGTGTGTAGTGTGTATGTGTATACACAGATACAAAACTATATGTGTATATGTAAAACGGGTGTAAAAGCAGCCAGCATACACTCTGTTAAATGGTTGG
>NC_043012.1:8264921-8279921 GCF_006345805.1 Octopus sinensis
TAAGTACTGGGCTTACAAGGAATAAGTCCCGGGGTCAATTTGCTCGACTAAAGGCGGTGCTCCAGCATGGCCGCAGTCAAATGACTGAAACATGTAAAAGAGTAAAAGAGTATATATATATATATATATATACACACACAGCTATAGTGTATGTATGTACAAGTAATGCGTATATACATCATTAGCTATGCAGTCTGAGTAGAGGTGGTATATAAGCATACAATCATTCGGTACAAGTGCTAAAACTGCGCATATATATATACTTGTGACCATACTGTGTGTATAGGTGGTAATACACAGTGCATGTGTGTACATATTTCATCATCATTGTTTAACGTCCGTTTTCCATGCTAGCATGGGTTGGATGGTTCGACTGGGGATCTGGGAAGCCAGGAGGCTGCACTGTGCTCCAGTCTGATCTGGCAGTGTTTCTACAACTGGATGCCCTTCATAAAGCCAACCACTCCGTTGAGTGTAGTGGGTGCTTTTTACGTGCCACCGGCACAGGTGCCAGGGGTGGCTGGCAAAGACAGTTATAAAGGGTTTGAATGTACACAGGTATACCATACATATATTGCATAGCTAGATGTATGCAAAAACTAAAAGAAGCCCACTGCGTACATGCGTGCGTGCGTGTGTGTGTCCCACCACCGCCGCTTGATACCAGGTGTTGGTGTGTTTACATCCCCATAACTGAGCAGTTCAGCAAAAGAGTCTGAGAGAATAAGCATTAGGCTTTAAAGATATAAGTCCTGGGGTTGATTTGTTTAACTAAAAACCCTTCGAGGCAGTGCCCCAGCATGGCCGTAGTCAAATGACCGAAACAGGTAAAAGATAAAGACAACTATATACACACACAAACATTCATACATAGATGCAGCTGCATGGTTGTATTGTATGTGTATATATATTGTATGTGTATATCTTTGCTGCTACTGTGTATGTATAATTTATCACTGTATATATGTATATATATATATATATATATATACATATTCAAACTTGTGGATATACTGCATGCAAATGTGATAGCCTATGTACATATATATAGGCTATAGCATTTATATATGCATGTAGCATAGCTACATGTTTAGACTATAATATATACCAACTAAACATGTATATTTACATGTAGCTAAGCGTTTGAATGTATATGTATGTATGTATATATATCATCATCATCATCATCATCGTTTAACGTCCGTTTTCCGCGCCAGCACGGGTTGGGAGGTAGCAACACATACAGCTCTCTCACTCCACATACACGCACACACAAATGACAGTTTATCCACAAACACTTTTTCTCCAACACACACACACACACACAGTATATATACACACATACACACCACCACTATATATACATGCAGCTATGCTCTGTATAAGTGATAGTTTCATATAAATATAAACAAATCTATACAACCGTGTATGTGTGTGTGTGTGCGCGTGCAAACGTAACATAAGTAACTCTGCTATATGAGTAGATGTCAGTATTGCATAAAATCATTCAGTAAATCATGAGACGTGCTTCCCTTTCCAACTCCACCTTGATTACAAATGACAGCCATAACATCTTCTCTAAGGTGATGACAGTGCAGCATCGCTAGAGAGTAGGTTAAAATGCCTTGCAATATTTCATCCAGTGTTCTACGTTCTGAGTTCAAACTCTACCAAGGTCAACAATCAATAAACTATAAAGTAGCAACCCAGGGAGTGCGATTGGTTGACAGAAATTTTAGAGTTTCAGACAAGATCATCATCATCATTTAACGTCCGCTTTCTATGCTAGCATGGGTTGGACGATTTGACTGAGGTCTGGTGAACCAGACTCCAACCTGATCTGGCAGAGTTTCTACAGCTGGATGCCCTTCCTAACGCCAACCACTCCGAGAGTGTAGTGGGTGCTTTTACGTGCCACCGGCACGAGGGCCAGTCTGATGGTACTGGCAACAGCCACATCCGAATGGTGCTTTTTACGTGCCACCTGCACAGGAGCCAGTCCAGCGGCACTGGTGACAACCTCGCTCGAATGTTTCACATGCCACCAGCACAAGTGCTAGTAAGGCAAATAAGATGTCATGCAAATAATTTTTCTGGCTCGTGTTCTGAGTTCAAGCACTTGTTGTCTATTTGAGTGGGGAACTTTAATCCATCATTTGGCTCTTGTGAGTGCCTAGAGTAGAATCCACTCTGTTACAAGCCTTTTGGGTTAAGCCTTCAGTTCAAGAGAAAATTCTTCACCTTTTATCAACCAGTTTCCTTGGCTCTGAAGAAATAAAGCCTCAAAACCACTGCCTGTTTAGAAATAAAAACCTAAAGCAGTAACATTAAGCATTTAAAACTGGCACTCAGTGGGTTACGATGACAAGTGCTCTAGTTGATCCGGTCAATGGAACGACCAACCTGTGAAATTAACATGTAAGTGGCTGAGCACTCCACAGACATGCGTACCCTTAATGTACTTCTCAGGGAAATTTAGTGTGACAAGGCTGGCCCTTTGAAATATAGGTAATACTCAGTTTTGCCAGCTGAGTGGACTGGAACAACATGAAATACAATGTCTTGCTCAAGGACACAAGGTACCACGAAGAATTGAACTCACAACCTTATGATCATGAACCAAATACTTTAACCACTAAGCCACATTGCCTTCACTCTCCCTTTTACTTGTTTCAGTCATTTGACTATGGCCATGCTGGAGCACCACCTTTTAGTCGAGCAAATCGACTCCGGGACTTATTCTTTGTAAGCCCAGTACTTATTCTATCGGTCCCTTTTCCCGACGGGGACGTAAACACACCAGCATCAGTTGTCAAGCAATGCTAGGGGGACAAACACATACACAAACATATATATATATATATACATACATATATACGACAGGCTTCTTTCAGTTTCCGTCTACCAAATCCACTCACAAGGCATTGGTCGGCCCAGGGCTATAGCAGAAGACACTTGCCCAAGATGCCACGCAGTGGGACTGAAGTCGGAACCATGTGGTTGGTTAGCAAGCTACTTACCACACAGCCACTCCTGCACCTATGTATATATACATAGCTTTATGTAAATATACATGTAAGTCATACAGTATGGATGGGTGGTACTGGAATGTATGAGGTATCAAGGAGAGGTTGTGTCTTTGATAGGGGAACACGCTGCACTCTTAAGAGTGGTTTGTCCACTTTGGTCTCCACCTGGCACCCAGCTAGCTCTCACCTGTGACACCAAGTAGTTGTTTGCATGCAACAACAACCACATTCTCCGGGTAAATCAGTTCAGTTGGTGGGCCAAACCAGGTGAGGGTAGCCAACAGATATGTAACCCTTGGTGAGTTAGGGCTTGTCTGTCTATGCATGTGAATGAAGACTGGAACCAACAGGCCCTGCCAAAAGAAACCTTTATGGATCAATGGAGAGAAAGGTGGCTGCAGTAATACATTACGGATGGACTGTAGGGAGCAAGATGAAGCAAGCAAGACATCTTGATCATCCACTGCGTCCATCACCATCCCCTTCATCTTTGACCTGGTTTTGCCACTGGACTGAAGCTGGTCATGGACAAAGAGAGCAAGGCATTATATACATTTTATTTATATATATATATATATATATATACGTACATATATTGGAAATAATAGTTGTGATACCTGTGCCGGTGGCACATTAAAAGCACCAACCGATCGTGGCCGATGCCAGACTCCCCTCTGGCACCTGTGCAGGCGGCACGTAAAAAGCACCCACTACACTCGCGGAGTGGTTGGGCTAGGAAGGGCATCCAGCTGTAGAAACACTGCCAGATCAGACTGGAGCCTGGTGCTGCCCCTGGCCTCCCAGACCCCGGTCGAACCGTCCAACCCGTGCTAGCGCGGAAAACGGACGTTAAATGATGATGATGATATATAAACACACATACACAGATATATACATACATATGCAGACACATCAAACATACAGAGTTCTTTTTGGTGGGGATTTACAGACACTAAACCAGTGCCGTATGACTAAGGAGATCTGTGTGTGTGTGTGTGCATGTGTATTAGTTGTAGAGTATATGTTAAAGGTGGCAGTATTTTTGTATAGTTCCATGGAGTGAGACGATATATACAGGTGGTTGAAGTGCTATGTGTGATGGCTGTCAAATCGTACTCAAGTAAGGCCCTCCTTTTATGCATCACAATAACAAAGGATACAATTGCACAGGCAGCCAACCGGAGTTTCTTGACTAATCTCACTTAAATTATGCCTTCTGAAAGCTACAAAAGAAGCAGGATTTCATTGTTGCAGATACATACAGTACCAAATTGCTGTACCAAAGAAAGGCTGCACTCTGTTCAGATCCTGACTCGCATTGAACAGGAATGGAAAACTGATACACTGACATCAGTAGTCACCCACTTAGGTGGACTGGAGGAAATAGGATCATGTTGACTACTGAGGGACCTAATCTAGAAATGCCTGTATAGATGGAAAATATCTATTGTAGATGTAATGTGCAGGAATTCCACTTTTTGAAAACTGTTGTCTCGGCAACTTTGTGAACAAAATAACTGATAGAACTAGAAGACCAGACACACACATACACCGTTCGGTCGAAATGAAAACCACAGGCTTGATCCACTTGTACAAATGTACCATAACCAAAGAGTGAGTAGCAGGAATAAGTTTCTTACAGACTTGGTTGTCCAACACCCAAGTCCAATGATGAAGAGCTCTCAGCATTTGGAGGTGGAAACAGTCATAATGCATTATCATTGGCCTATGGGTCCTCTTTTCTTTTGTGACAGCTTTTGTCTTTGGTGTTGCAAAATGTTCACTCATCTTCATCCCGATGGAAGAACATTTCCACACAGAGTTGCTGATTCAGTTACTGAAAAATCAGACCGTGAAACAGGTAGCAGTATTTTACATGGCACCGTATGCATGGCTGTGCAGTCAAGAAGTTTGCTTCTTAACTGCGTGATGCCAGGTTCAGTCCAGCTGAACACCACCTATTATAGGCCTGAACCAACCAATACCTACTGAGGGAATTTGGTAAATGGAAACAGTGGGGAAACCTGCTATGTGTATCTATATATAACTATCTACATGTGTGTATACATGTGCATGAATGCTGATATGTTATGCTTATCAGCACTTAAGCAAAATGGTGGAGATGTTGACATTTTAACTACTCAATCAGCACTTTCAAAGACCTGTAGCTTAAAGGCATCCCTTTACACACACAAACACACACACACTCATATCCTATGTATATGTGTGTATACATGGATCTATGTATGTTGCTTCATTCACATTGCTTGGACAACAGTGATTTATCTGAAAACAAGGTAGATTACTGCCTTAAGAAGTCTCAACCTTATGCTGACATGGGAAAATCAGATGGAAAAAAGATGATAATGAAATTCATATACAATATATCTTTATCTATACACATTATAAACACATATATACATGAAGGCGCGTGGCTTAGTGGTTAGAGGCATTCGGCTCATGATTGTAAGGTAGTGAGTTCAATTCATGGCAGCGTGTTGTGTCCTTGAGCAAGACACTTTATTTCACATTGCTCCAGTCCACTCAGCTAGCAAAAATGAGTTGTACCTGTATTTCAAAGGGTCAGCCTTGTCACACTCTGTGTCACGCTGAATCTCCAAGAGAACTACATTAAGGGTACACATGTCTGTGGAGTGCTCAGCCACTTACACGTTAATTTCATGAGCAAGCTGTTCCGTTGATCGTATCAGCTGGGACCCTCATCGTCGCAACCAACGGAGTGCTCCTATATACATGTAACTACACCATACATGTGTTTGTATTGTGTATATATGCATCCATACCGATGGCACGTAAAAAGCACCATCCGTCCGTGGCCGTCTGCCAGCTCTGTCTGGCTCGTAAAAAGCACCCACTACACTCACGGAGTGGTTGGCATTAGGAAGGGCATCCAGCTGTAGAAACACTGCCAGATCAGACTGGGTCTGATGCAGCCTTCTGGCTTCACAGACCCCAGTTGAACCGTCCAACCCATGCTAGCATGGAAAGCGGACGTTAAATGATGATGATGATGATATGGCTCATGGTTTCCTGGTTCAGTTCCACCATTCAGTACCAAGAGCAAGTATTTTCTACCACGGATCCAGGCCAACCAAAACCTCATGAGTGTATTTGGTAGATGGAAACCGAAGTAAAACCATTGTGCATTTGCATGTGTATGTGTGCATGTCTCTTTACATCTTGCTTGCGTCTGTGCGAGTTGCGACATATGGGCTTTGCCAATGTTTTTGGTTCTTGTGACAACAAATCATCTGCTAGCTTCACACCTTTCAAAGCCATATGGAAAACATGTAAGGGTTAGTGATAGGAAGAGCATCCTACTGGAAAACAATGCCTCAATAACATATTCATCTAACCCATGCAAACATGGTAAAACAGACATAAAAACAAATGCACTAACACATATCCAAATGCATGTTACTATAATATAATGTATAGAAGTAATATAAATACATGTCACTATGATATAATGCACAAATATACCATATAATGGTGATAGTATTCCTGTTTGTGTATCTACTATATATTTGTGAAAAGGGCAGATATTGTCTCACGAGCAGTTGTGCAGGCAGAAGTGTTAGTAAATGTGGTTGGATTGACCTGAAAATTTGCATACCTATGATAAAAGTGCTGGGGAGTTTGCTCAATTGAAAGGTGTTGCCTCTAGGGCAAAATTCCTCAATGTGGCCCAAGTAGACCCAAATGAAATCGGGTTATAATACTAGTGTATATATATACCCATGCTAGCATGGAAAGTGGACATTAAATGATGATGATGATGATATATATTTATATATCACCGTGACTGACCAGGCAATCAGATGTTGCTACACATCGCTGGTCACAATGCGCTTCGCATTGTTTTAGCCTTCAAATGACACCACCCCGCTGGCTAAGCAAGCAGGGCAACAGAAGAAAGAGTGAAAGAAAGTTTTGGCGAAAGAATACAGCAGGGATTGCCACCACCCACCTGCCGGAGCCTCGTGGGGCTTTAGGTGTTTTCGCTCAATAAACACTCACAACGCCCGGTCTCGGAATCAAAACCATGATCCTACAACTGCGAGTCCGCTGCCCTAACCACTGGGCCATTGCGCCTCCACATATTTATATATATATATATAAGTAATCTTTCAGTTTAGGGTTATTAAAAAAGTAAATAAAGATGAAACCTAACTTATGGCATCTACACTCATGAAGTGATTGTGCACCAGAAGAACTTGTGGATCCCACACATGAGGACATCCACATGCAAGTGAAAAGAGAATTATGGTGACAATTTGGAACATCGGACAATTTATTTGTGTCACGGTGGCTATAGCCCAAGTCTACGTTGTTAAACAGTCAACTTATTTATCCCCACTTTCATTTTTATTTACTTTTTTAAACACCCTAAACTGAAAGATTACCATATATATATATATATCATCATCATCATCGTTTAACGTCCGTTTTCCATGCTAGCATGGGTTGGATGGTTCGACCAGGGTCTGGGAAGCTAGGAGGCTACACCAGGCTCCAATCTTGATCTGGCAGAGTTTCTACAGCTGGATGCCCTTCCTAACGCCAACCACTCCGTGAATGTAGTGGGTGCTTTTTACATGCCACTGGCACAGTATATATATATAAGGTACAGACATCACTATGTATTAAGTTTGCTTCCCAACCACATGGTTCCGGGTTCAGTCCCACAGTGTGGCACCTTGAGCAAGTGTCTTTCACTATAGCCCTAGGCTGACCAAAGCCTTATGAGTGGATTTGACAGACAGTAACTCAACGAAACCCACTGTGTGTGTGTTACTTCCTCTATGTGATGTTGCGCCATCTTTATCAATGAATATTACTTTCCTTCAATGCCAATCTTCTGTGAAAGTTTGGTTGTGGGAAATATTAGCTTGCTAGAAAGCAGGTGGGGGTTGGCGAATGGAAGAGCATCCAGCTATAGAAAATCTGCCTCAACAAATCCTATGTGAGCATGGAAAAAAAAAGCTGTTAAAATGGTGATGAGATATATATGTACACACATGCATGCAGTCTATTATGCAGAGGTTGTAGTACTGGAGTGTGTTTGTGTATGTATATATATATATATATATATATTGAAGATACATCCATTGGATAAGGTGGAACACATCATCAGTAATGCGAAATTGGGGTCATCAGATATTCTGAGTCTTGCACAACTTCAGATACCCTCATCCAGAGAACCCACTGCAGATTGATCAGATCCCAATTTATGTCCCAGCAGCAACAGTCCATGTATCAGCTCCCTTAATCCAAAGATACCAGGTGAATTTCTCTACAGATTCACTCACAGACCAAATGGCCCCTCTTTGTGTCACCCTCCCCCTATAGAACCCATTTTCTGCTCCTTGGAGTTTGGGGACAGGAGGGAGCAGGAAAGAATTTCTCTTGTTCACATTAACAAACACTCTTCAGTGAAGTCACTAGTGCAGGTTTGGCTTTGTGGTTAAGAAGCTTGCTTCCCAACCATGAGATCCCAGGTTCAGTTCCATTGTAGAGCACTATAGGTAAGTGACTTCTACTATAGCCCAGGCTGCTGACCAAAGCATTTTCAATGGATATGGTAGAGGGAAACTGAAAGAAGCCCATAATATATATATATATATATATATATATATATTATATATATATATAGCCTAAACAGGATAAGCTACCTCTATTTTGCAGAAAAAAGTGTTGGTGGCTGGCTATGAGACTCAAAATCACACCTCCATGATTATGTGTTGCAGTGCTCTGAACCACGGAGGTGTGAGTTCGAGTCTCATAGCCAGCCACCAACACTTTTTTCTGCAAAATAGGGGTAGCTTATCCTGTTCAGGATGTATTATTAGCATTATCCTGCATTTGAGAACTTAAAATCACTTCTTTAACTTTCTAAGACATCTCAACGCTTCTAAAGCAAACCTCGTTTGTTTACGTTCATAAATCATCATCATCATCGTTTAACGTCCGTTCTCCATGCTAGCATGGGTTGGATGGTTCAACCGGGGATCTGGGAAGCCAGAAGGCTGCACCAGGCACCAGTCTGATCTGGCAGTGTTTCTACAGCTGGATGCCCTTCCTAACGCCAACCACTCCATGAGTGTAGTGGGTGCTTTTTACGTGCCAGGCGGGGCTGGCAATGGCCACGATCAGATTGGTGCTTTTTATGTGCCACCAGCATGGAAGCCAGTCAAAGCGGTGCTGGCATCGACCACGTTCGGATGGTGCTTTTTACATGCCACCGGCAATATATATATATGTATATATATATATATACTAGCCTAAAAGCCACATTCTGTACAGACTTCTTAGCTAGCTCTTGCGGAGGGCTAACTGGGCCTGCAGCTAAATAGTATGGCTATAATAACTATATGCCCTAAATAGCATGACTGTAATACTTCTATAATGACTATATGCCCTAGTGGTATTTGATCAGAGGTTAAGAATGGATGAGAAGTAATTCTGTAATGCAATCATTCTATTGTTCCAGTCCCAAGTTGAATTCCAGCTTTTGGCCAATTTATCCCAAAGTTCTTTACTTGGCATAAAATAAATGAAGTGAATGTCATTTATCTCCACCTTGATCTCTGTCTGATATCATTGGACAAATGCTGCCAAGATGGTGTGAATCAGCTAAGCTTCACCTGCTAGAATTAGCAACACAAATGCCTTTAAAACAGATCCCAATGCTGAATGTTCAAGGACCAAATGAAAGGCAGATTTTCAATCCCGGGATCATCCCGATTCCAAAAAGGTATAATGTGTCTATGTAGAGCAGATGTAGGCTGAGATACAGGGATCCCAGACAGACAGACAAATTTCAACTTTTATTAATATATATATATATTATATTATATATATTTATAATGGGCTTCTTTCAGTATCATCATCATCATCGTTTAACGTCCGCTTTCCATGCTAGCATGGGTTGGACGGTTCAACTGGGGTCTGGGAAGCCCGAAGGCTGCACCAAGCCAGTCAGATCTGGCAGTATATAATACACATACATATATATACATGCATGTGCATATCCTTGTCTCAACTACAATTGATGACTGTAAACAAGCATCACCATCATAAAAGCGGTGTTGCTACTTTCCAGTCTTGTGTGAAACATATGACTAACCATGCGCAAATGTGACCTTCCTTGGAAACAGGTGAGGTCTAATAACAAGGACAACCAGTGATAGAAATCTTCCACAACACAACTCCATCTGACCATGCAAACATGGAAAAGTAGACATTAAAATGATGACAAGATTATGTGTGTGTGTGTGTGGATATGAATGTGTGTATCCTTTTATTTGTTTGTTTGATTCATATGAATGCAGCCATGCTGGAGCACTGCCTTAAAGGGTTTTAGTTAAAGGACACCAGAACTTATTCTTTGTAAGCCTAGTATTTATTCTATCGGTCTCTTTCACTGAACTGCTAAGTTATGGGGCATAAACACACCAGCATCAGTTGTCAAGTGATGGCAGAGGAGACAAAGACAGACACACACACAAGGGCTTCTTTCAGTTTCCGTCTACCAAATCCACTCACAAGGCTTTGGTCAGCCTGAGACTATAATAAAAGACGCTTGCCCAAGGTGCCATGCAGTGGGACTGAACCCAGAACCATGTAGTTGGGAAGCAAGCTTCTTACCACGCAGCCACTTTTCCTTGCTTGCCAGAGTCAAATGGAATTTGTTGGGAGCAGATTTTCTATTACCAGATGTCCTTCCAGTTTTGAATTCTTACCTGTTCCCAAGCATGATTGGAGACAAAGGACACCACTTGTTTGATAATGAAGATAATTTACCATGCATTGGGACTAACCCTGAAACCCATTCAATATCCATTTCCCCCATCCCCATGCTAGCAGGTATTTAGATGGAGATCTATTTGAGACAGGATTTTACAGCTAGATACTCTTCCTGTCACCGACTCTCACATGTTTTTCATAAAAGGAATACCTTTAATCCACAGGTCTTTAAAACCCACAAAGTGACCGATCATATTGTCTACAAGAAAACGTCAACATTGGCACTACTTGACTACCCACACACTGCCCCCCACCAATACACAAACACACACATCTTGCTCTGCAACCACACAAATTCAGGCTCCATCCCACTGCTTGGCACCTTTGGCAAGTGTCGTCTAATATAACCACGGGCTGACCGATGTCTTGTGAGTGAATTTAGCAGGTGAAAATTATGTAAAAGCCAATCATATATCTATACAGATGTGTGTGTGCATATATATATATATATATACACACACACACACATACACATAGGCACAGGAGTGGCTGTGTGGTAAGTAGCTTGCTTACCGTAATTTCATTCGAAAATTTTAACTGTGTTAAGCTACTTCACCCTTTATATCTGTCTGTCCTTGTTTGTCCCCTCTTTGTAAATGCCTAAATGGCAAATTATATGAAATAAAGCAGTTGCTTACCAACCATATGGTTCTGGCTTCAGTCCCACTAAGTGTCTTTTACTATAGCCTCGGGTCGACCAAAGCCTTGGATTTGGTAGACAGAAACTGAAAGAAGCCTGTCGCATAAGTGTGTGTGTCCCCACCAACACTTGACAACTGATGTTGGTGTGTTTACATCCCTGTAGCTCAGCAGTTCAGCAAAAGAGACCACTAGAATGAGTACTAGGCTTACAAAGAATAAGTACTGGGGTTGATTTGTTTGACTAAAGGTGGTGCTCCAGCATGGTTAAGTCAAATGACTGAAACAAATAAAAGGATACAAAAAACGGATATATATATATATATATATAAGAACCCTCTGGTCATGAATGACCATGAGTTTGCCAGCCTCGTCTAGCACCTGTGTCGGTAGCACGTAAAAAGCACCCGCTACACTCACAGAGTGGTTGGCGTTAGGAAGGGCATCCAGCCGTAGAAACATTGCCAGATTAGACTGGGCCTGGTGCAGCCTTCTGGCTTCCCAGACCCCAGTTGAACCGTCCAACCCATGCCAGCATGGAAAGCGGACGCTAAACGATGATGATGACATATATATATATATATATAAACACTGCCAAAACATACACAGAAACTTGGCCATCCAACCCATGCCAGCATGGAAGGCAGACGTTAAACGATGATGATGACGACGAGGATATACCTGTAGTGCATATATAGATAGAACTAGTAGCATTATGATTATTTTAATGTCCAGTTTCTCCAGTTTGCATTAAAAGTTTGTTGAGGCTGATTGTTCTATGGTCGGATACCTTTCCTGTCACCAACCCTCAACTGTTTGCAAAGAAGGTAATATTTCCTGATAGACACAAAGACACTCATTTTAAACCATCACATAATGACAAGAGCTGGTAATGCTAGGAGCTGCACCAGGCTCCAACGGTTTCGAGGGCTGCATGCTCTTCCTAATGCCAACCAATGTTACAGAGCATACTGAGTGCTTTTTACCTGGCACCAGCACCAGTGGGATCACCAAATGACTTGCAAAACAAAGACCCCCTCACTGGAAGGGGGTCTGGTATTGAAGGAGGTGGTTTTGTGCCAGTGGAGAGGTTTAAAGTACAACAGAGGGATAGAAATGGGTGTCTTGCTATGGAGGAGATACTTGGCTACCCCAGTTAGAAAAGAAAAGAGGGGAAAATGGAGAAAGTTAAAGAGAAATATAAGTGAGAGAGAGAGAGATAAGTGGTACGGAGGGTCTGACAGGGAGAGCGGGTAGGGGAATAGAAATCAGTATGTTTCACAAGAGTGTATGAGGATATGGTTAGAGATGGGACAGTGGTAACTGTAGCAGGTGACAGGAGTGGCTCAAGAGGACTACTTGATATAGCAAGTCCACGAGGATGCTTGTGTACAGATAGGCACATGAGTGAGAGGAGAGATGGGAAGTACATCGGGGAATAATCAAGGGTGTTGTGAAGATGGGTTGTTTGGAGTGGGAGGGGTGATAGGGAGGACAAACCACTTTCAGTTCCTGTCTACCAAATACACTCACAAGCTTATGGTTGGCCCAGGGCTGTAGAAGACACTTGTTTCAAAGTACCACACACTGGAGTTGGATAGAACCCAAAGACTACATGTCGATACACTGCATGTATAGGTTTCAGTATTATGTATACATATGAATATATAGTGTAGATGGTAGTATTGCATACAGGTGGTTGTAAAGTATATATGCAGACGGCTGTACTACATCATATATATATATATATATATACACACACACACACATAAGGACATGTACTTTTAATATATATATATATATATCTAATGCATGTGCATTGTATATTAATAGCACGTGTGTAGCTTCTACTGTCTATATATTGGATTACATGTGTACCTCGAACATGCACAAATGTGTACAACTTTACTGAACACACCGAATAGGTCTAATTTCGTGGACACATGAAACATGTAATCTACACTGTACATGTATGTAGATTTATTGTGTATATACATGTGTAATAGCTCTGCTATGTACAGACGTGGGACGTGTATATCCACATGTGTGATGAGTGCTCATAACACTATGTGACTTAGTTATACATTATATATCATATTGGTGAAACATGCTCTCACACACACACACATGCATTATATATAACTATACACACGATATATATTACATGATGAACACATGTGGATTTTACAGTTTAGATCGCCAAACAAGATATCTATCCATTATACACACACGCGTGTGTTTGTGCGTATAGTCAAGTTAAATTGCTGGAGACGTGTATTCAAGCACAGACAGATAGGCAAGATAAAGAGATAGGAGATATAGCTAGATACACATGCTACCATTATCTTACACTCACACACACATATACACACATACATTATATATTTTTTATAGATGGTAGTTCGGATGTACTGCAGAAGATAAAAAAAAAAACTATCAGCATATATGATTAGTAGTACACTTACGCTACCGACACACACACACAAACATATATACACCAATACACACACACACACAGATATTGGTGTGCTTATGAGAGCGTGTTTATTACATATCCACACAATAGCTTTTAACAGAGGTGACAATGGTTTTGTAGCGGTTACTATTAGTACAAGTAAATATACAAGGTTAATAGATTTAAATAGCATGTGCGTGTGCGCGCACGCGTTAGATGTTAAAGTGCTGCATGTACATAAGTGTGTGTGTGTGTATGTATATATATATATCAATATAGATAAATAAATAACAGTTAAACAGTAGATGAAAGGATCACCATTAGTTTTAGCGAGGAAAAGATTGGGACTTCGAAATTCCGGCTGAAATAGCCGTCGAGAAAGAGGAAAAGGAGAAAGGACGAGAGAGAGAGAGTAGAGGAGAGGACGAAGAAAGAAAAGTGGGGGGGAAGGAGGGGGTCGCGGCAGCAGTTAGAAGGGGGACAAACGAGTGCTTTAATAATAAAAGCCTATACCAGCTGCCCCCTTTATGCCTCGTCCATTGAGGGCTGTGTGTCCCTTTCACTCAGGGAAATAATATATTTTACAGTCGGCTTTGTTAGAAGACGGGGGTTAGTGTGTGTGTGTGTGAGTATTAGGTTTATTGTTGATCTAATTAAACATTATTGGCTATTGGGCTTTATTGAACTGATTAAATATTATTGGTTGGTTTATTGGGACTGGAACAGTAATGAAAGCCACAACATCTGCAGTGGTATATTAATAGATCTTATGTCTGTCGTGTGTGCGCTACAGCATTCTCCTGTCCCGAACAAAGGGGTATATATATAGAGAGAGAGTGTAATATATATATATATATATATATATATATATATAGTAATATGGTGTGTGTATGTATACATTTTATGCATGTGTGTGTATATAGTGTACACAATGTATACATAGTGTGTATATGTATTTCATGTAGAGTATACATACTGCTTATAGATAACACCATCATCATCATGGATTGGATTGTATATATATATTATAAATATATAGTATAATGT